>NW_007727921.1:14914-74920 GCF_000696425.1 Galeopterus variegatus
ACACTGAGGGTTGCGATCCGTTGCCGGACACGAAAAAAGACAAAAAGGAAAAAAAAAAAAAAAGAGTCCTTACAGGAGAGAGGCAGGAGGGTCAAAGTCAGAGAAGAGATGTGCTTAGAAGCAGAGGTGACGCACTTCGAAGATGCAGGAAGGGACCATGAGCCAAGGAATAAGGGCAGCCCTGGAAGCTGGAAAAGGCAAGGAAATGCCTTCTCCCCTAGAGCTTCCACAAGGAGCACAGCCCTGCTGACATGCTGACTTTAGCCCAGTGAAACTGGTTTTGGACTTCTGCCCTCCAGAACTGTAAGAGAATAAATGTGTGTTGTTTTGAGGCACTCTGTTTTGGGTCATTTGTTACAGCAGCAGGGGGAGACTAACACACACCCTTCAGCTTGAAGGGGAAAGGGAAGGAGAGGTTACTAGAGGCTGGGAAGGATAGGAGGTAGGGGGATGGAGAGAGATGTTGGTCAATGGGTACAAAAATAAAACTACAAAAGAGGAATAAGTTTGAGTGTTCTATAACACTGTAGGGTGACTATAATTAACAACAATTTATTGTACAATTTCAAATAGTCAGAAGAGAGAAAGTTGAATGTACCCCACCACAAAGAAATGACAAATGTTTAAGGTGATGAATATGCTAATTACCTTGATTTGACCATTGCAAAGTGTATACATGTACCCAAATACTGCATTGTACCCCATATATATGTACAACTCCTATGTGTCAATTAAAAAATTTTAAAAATGTACTAATGGTGGGGAAAGGGGAGGATGGAGGCAGGACATTGAGAGGTTGGTTAATGGACACAAAATTACAGCTAGAGAGGAAAAATAAATTCTATTGGTGTACAGTTAAGCTAGACATCTATAACGAACAATTTACTGCACATTATCAAATGGCTAGAAGAGAGGAGATCAAATGTCCACATCACA
This sequence comes from Galeopterus variegatus, assembly GCF_000696425.1. NCBI lineage: Eukaryota > Metazoa > Chordata > Mammalia > Dermoptera > Cynocephalidae > Galeopterus > Galeopterus variegatus. Next base: position 15,851 of record NW_007727921.1, read on the forward strand.
AAGAAATTATTGTTTTGCAATGGTGAATATACTAATTACCCTGGTTTGATCATCATACATTGCATGTATTCAAATATAACTCTGTACCCCATAAATATAATAGTGAATTTCAATAAATAAAAATTTTAAAAATTTACTGTTTTTTTGTAAAAGGAGGGGAATGAGAATATATATGCATATTTACTTGTACATGCATAAGGAAACTTTGGAGGAATATATAAGAAACTAAGGAAAAGGTGACTTTTAGGAGGTGGAGTTGGAAATTGGGCAGACGAGGGATACGAATGGATAGGAAATTTTTACTCTATATTTTCTGGGCTATAAACAGTATGACTTATCAAAAGACTAAATAAAAATGAAAAAGAGAGAAAGGGAAAGAAAAGCAGAGGAGGAGAGAGAGAGAGAGAGAGAACACAAACCTTGATTCTCACTAGCCAGGTAATTTTGTGTAAGTTGCTTATTTTCTCTGCAAGGACTACAAGAAAATAGAATTGCAAGAAAATGTAAGTCTCCTAAAATATTTTTGGAACAGAGTGAAGATGGGAAGAGAGAAGGGGAGAGATGGGGAGCAAGAGAAGAAGAGGGAGAATATTCTGGAATGTTTTAAAATGAAATTAGAGTCATAAGGCCACAGAAATCATTTTGGGAAAAAAAATTCTGATTGATATACCAAATCAGTAGTTGCTGTTTTAAGGATGGGGACTGAACTTTCTAATTCTACCTCTCTTTTAGGTTTGTTGTGTGATTTGGGGAAAATAGTTTATACCCCTAGTTGACAAGATTTCTCCCACTCATGAGATGGAAAAAAAAAATTTCCAAAAAACGTTTTATTCTAGGCAAAGATTTTTGCAGTGCTCTGATGATAATTCCAGTCATTGACACTAAAACATAAGCAGTTAGATGGCTTATTCCTTTGAAACACAGTAGACTCTTTAGAAGTACAGAAAAACATAAAGGCATAAAAAACCAAAAGCAAATGTAATCAACTCTTTAATGCAGACCACTTTTAATATTGTGGTATATAGAATTCCGTAATCTTTCCATGTGATTATACTTAAAATAAAATTATAATCCAATTCTATTATAAAACTTGCCTTTGTAATTTAACAATATGTCATTAAAATGAAAATGTGTTGGTCATTATTCTTCTATAATACATTTTTTAATGACTGCTTCATCTTTATCTTTTGAAGTTTCTGTGACTTCTTAGCTGAACCCTTATAAAAGACATTATTTTTGGTTTCCACTCTTATAAATAATGCTGTTGTGAACATTTCACATGCAAATACTGAGAATTTCTTAGTCAAGTATATGACAACTTTGCTGCTGTAAAGGGTACATCACAACATGCAGAAAGGTTAAACCAATTTCACTAATTCACTGTGGCCTTTTCAAGGGAATCATTAGGGACCCTTGTTCTGTCTGTTTTGGTTCAGCAATGAGTCATTTTCTCTAATTGGAAAAGATTTGGCTAGGAGCATAAACTAACTGATGGTCACTAACAACCTCTTTGATCTGCCCCAGGGAACGTCAAAACAAGTTTGCCCCTTTCCCTCTGAAGGCACTTGGAATTCAATTGTCCAATGAGCTACTCCCTGTGTCCAGCCATTGCTGACAATGATGGACATTAAGGACTGTCTGGGAATGTCTTTGGAGCCAGGGAAACTAAAATCCTGAGTCCGGCAGTGGTATATAAACTGCATCTACCCACAGAGAGCACAGGTGCCAGTGGTCCAAGGCACCTGAAATGACAATACATTCAAAGGAAGCCTTGCCGAGTGAGGATGACATGCCTTTGGCCATATCTACATTAAAAAAATTACACATGGAATATGCCTTTGGTTGGGTTCTCGAGAGGCAGAGCCTGAGATGGAGATGCTTATTCAAGGCAGCTGATAAGGGAAAGAGCTCTAGAGAGAATCCAGTGAGGACGAGAAGAAACAAGTCAAGTTGTAAAGCTGAGGGGAGCTGTGGTTCAGCTGAAGCCTGATCCCCCAGGGAGTTCAGGAACAGGAGTGACCTCACAGCACTGCAAGGACACTGGTCTTTTGTACCCTGTCAGTCATTCCAAGCTGCCTGCTCCCAGGGTGGGGGGTGTGTCATTGGCTGGAAGGCCATTTTCTAGGGAATAGTACAGTTGTGAGCTGTTAGCAGCCAACCACTCAGCCCAGTAAAGGGTTCTACACTAGGGACCAAGAACATCTACTATCTCAGACACAAATAAATTATCCTCATAAAACATGTCGACATTTCAGGTAAGCCGAAATGTCCCCACTGACCTTGGATGTCCTTGCCTCAGAAGTCACACGACATGACTTCTGCAGTCATCACAAGCCGACCCAGACTCAAGGAGGGAGGACTCAGACCCTACTTCTTGCTGTTGTGAACATTTCACATGCAAATACTGAGAATTTCTTAGTCAAGTATATGCGAAAATTTCTTAGTCAAGTCACATTGTAAAAAGGCCATGTGGAGTAGGATATATTAGTGAGGTCATATTTGGAAAGTAGAATCTACCACAATATTTAATTTGACAATCCTTGTTTTTTAACTGGAGAGTTTAATTTGATATGTTAATTTGTATGATGTTTTAGTGTTTACATTTGATATAATTACTGTTTGGATTTATTGCTATCATTTCTATTTTGAGCTTTTTTAAAAACAATGAATTTGTTTCTTTTTTTTTCTTTTCTGCCTGCTATTAATTCTACTATAATTAATTTATTCCTCTACCCATTTGGAAATTATACATTATTTTACTCACTTAGTAGTTAATGCTTAAAATTTTAACAACCACATTTGACTGAGTCTAAAGGTATCTTCTTTCAAACTATACAAAAACCTTTAAATACTCTAATCTCGTTTTTCTTCCCATTTCAATCCTTTATGTTATTGTTGTCTAGTATTCTAGTTGCATTTATTTTAAACCCCACCAGGTTATTTCTGTTTTTGTAATCAACAATTATTTTGATTTGTGCATATATTCATCAAAATCTTGCTTACTTTTGCTTCTTGCAAAACCACTTCTTCCTTTTGTTGAAGGCTATGCTTTAGTAACACCCAAAAGGGCCGGCCTGTTAGCTCAGTTAGCTAGAGCACAGTGTTGTAACACTAAGTTCAAGGGCTGGAATCCTCACACTGGTCGGCCACACACAAAAAAATAATAATAATGACTGAAGGGGATGTTTTTGAGTGATAAACTTCATCTGTTTTTGCTTGAAAATATATTTATCTTACCGTCAAAATTGATATTCTCACCTGGATTTATAACTTTAAAATGGAAGTTATTTTTTCCTCAAAAGTTTGAAGAAATTTTTCTATTATCTTTTGGTTTTTATTGTTGTTATTGAGAAGCCTGTTACCAACAGAATTTTTTTTCTTTAATTTGCAATTCAATTTGTATTAACTCCTCAAGACTTAACAAAAAGAGGGAATACACCGTGTAGATAATCTATCTTTTCTCACTGATTACTTTAAGGGTATTCTTTTTGTCTGTGCAGTTTTTATGATGTGCTTAAGCACATGACTGTTATAATAAGGTTAAGTTTGTGAAGATTCATACCTTCCTCAGTTCTGGAAAATTTTAACACTTTTGTATTTGATTATTTTCTCTTTCAAATTCTATTTAACTTATCTTTCTGGAAATTCTTTCTGCCATCTATTAAGCTTTCCCATTTCATTCTTTATAACTCAGCATCTCTGTTATATTTTCCATATATTTGCCTCTATATGCTGTATATGGGATTAATCTCTTAGTTCTATTTTCCAGTTTACTAATTTTCTCTTTAGCTGTGTCTACTCTGCATTGCTTATTCACTGAATTTTTATTACTAATGAGTATATTTTACATGATGTTATTTTTATCCAATCTACTTGTTCTTTTTTATTGCATTATTTTATTGTGGTTTGTATTCCTTCTTTCATTCTTTGATAATTTGAACATATGAGGGTACTTCCAAAGATCATGGAAAAATTTGCATTATCTTTTAATTCTACTTTTTCACAAGTTTTTTGAAGTACTCTCATAGTTATCTTTTTAATGTTTTCATGTCACTTATAATATCAAGTTATTGATATGTTGGTCTTTTTATTTATTTTGTCTGCTGACTTGATTTTATAGTGGTTCATTTCTTGTATGCATTTATATTGTGTGTGTGTGTGTGTGTAAACTCATCTTCAATTGAGATTTTCTTTTCTTTTTTTTTTTTTTTTCCGTGTCTGGCAACAGATCGCAACCCTCAGTGTTGCCCCCGTACCGGACCGGGGACCGGCAACAGGACCGCAACCCTCAGTGTTGCTCCCGCGCCTCGCTCAGCCAGTGAGCGGGAACCGGTCTGTATGTGGGATCCGAACCCTCGGGCGGGAGCGCCGCCGCGCTTCCCAAGCGGCACACTTATCCAGTGCGCCACCGGGCCGGCCCCGAGATTTTCTTTTCTGTGCCCACTCACTTAGGCTTCCAGATATATTCCTACAGGGTGGATTTGCGTGTACCACATGAGTACATGAATTTCAACTCTGTTCTTACATGTGACACAAGCTAAAGTTTTCAATTCTCACAAGATTTATTACTACTATTGTTACGTACAGAGTCCTAGGCAGATAACATTTCTTACTGCTTTTCTGGTAGGCTTCATTCCTCATGGAGAAGACAGTTTCCTTGAAGTCCTCAGCTTCCAGATCTTCATCTTACGTGGTCTCATGGCTATATCTTCTGTCCCCATGTAGACATTAAAACCCCAAATTCAGGCCATTCTGGCCTATGTCACAGTTCAGCATTTTTCTTGGGCCACTGTGGAATCTGTTGCCATGACAAGTGCTACGGCTTTGAGCTCTGTCATCATTTCTGATGCCTGAGAAGGGCTAGCTTCATGTGAATACCCACATGTTTGGTTTAATGCTCTTCCATCACTCTCTTGATATTCTGAATAATTTTATCTTTGAACTTGTGTTTTTTAAGCAAAGTCCAGTAGAACAATGGAGCATGCATGTGAGCACAGGAGATACATGCAATGTTGTGTCTGCTGTTTCTTGATGCCCCTTTGCATATAGCATGGGCCATGCACGTGAGCACAGATTCCTGGTGGACTCATGATGCATGGGAGTACAAGATCAATGTATTATGTCTACATCTGGATAAGGTGAGGCACTGACAGCCCCAAGAGCTCATGCTTTCCCTGGAATCAGAGCTTGCATCAAATGCAGAAGGAAGGGAGTGGCATTGTAAGAAACACAGATAACCAAAGAACTTTATTATATCCTTTGCTAGTCATATCATTTCCCTGGATTAGCTGATGATTTATGCTAAAAATGATACAGAAGAAAAGGGAAAGATAGGGCAACCCCTAGCTCCTTTCTCTTTCTCTTCTTTCTTACTTATCAGTAAGCTGAAGGTAGAGAGGGTTGGTAGAAAGTATGTACAATAAGAAGTGAAATAGAAACAGTGGAGTTGGTTTTGCACAGCTCTACTCTTCTGATTTCTGACAATATACTTATACATGCATGAGCTATGAAACAGAAATTGTGCAATTTTGGCAATTTTACATATGAGCTAAATGCTTTTATACTTGCATTTAAAATTTATATCACACAACATAAAGAAGAATGGTAAAATTCATGCATGGGTTAAAATTTTCTTTTCTTTTTTTTTACTTAGAACAGTATGAAATTGCAAATAAAAAGCACAAGGACCAGTCAAGAAAGAAATTGAGGAAGAAAGAAAAATCATTTCATTTAGCACCTTTGATGACACTTTTCCTGCTTTTTGAACAAGGGCCCTGGCTTTTCATTTTTCACTTGGTCCGGCCAATTATGTTACTGGTCCTAAACCTGGGATTTCTCTGACTTTCAAATTTAGCTATATATTTAATTAAAATGCTATTGTTTTTTCTAAGAATTCTTTGTGTTCTGCACCCTGTCAGTGTTTGACTTGCTCTTCGACTTTATTTCTGTCTCCTACCCTTCCACCCCACAAATCCCCCTTGCTTGTCCAAGCTGTCAGGTTGAGGTCTGAAAATAGACCCCAGATGGAAAGTGGACAGTAGCTCGATCGAACTCATGCCCCCCAGGAAATACTAGGGTGGGTCCTGGCTGAGGGTTCTATATTTCACTTTCAGAAAGTATGGCCACCCCTTTCTGGAGCCTATGTGACCCCCCTCCCTCTTTTTGCCTCCCTCGTAAGACCAGGTCCTTTACAGTGCTAGCACTGCACCCACAAATCCAAGAGGTAATTGTGGCAGATGTAGGAGAGGGATCAGGAGTTAGGGAATCCCAGGACAGAGACTGTGATAAAAGTTTGCTTGAAACTCAGTAGTAATTGGATGTCCCCAGTGGTGAGGCAATGAGCCTTCCAAATAAGGGCATGGAACACTTTGGAAGGATGAAAAGGGAAAAGAACTAGGCAAAGGTCACCCAGAAAAAATGAGGGGCAGAGTTAGACATTTGTCCAGCCTCTGCTCCTCAGCCCAGGGCTCCTTTAACAAGACCCCAGATGGTCTCCAGACACATGAGAGCAGTTCCTGACAACTGGGTTGTGCCCTAGCTCCAGGGGACCAATAACTGCTGCACCTGGAAAACTCATACACAGATCCAAATTAATATATTTAATAAAGGAGGCAGAGAGAACTGTTACCCACTTTCCTCTCTCCACTGCTCTTCTCTTGGTTCCACACAGTTCCTCTCTACCCACGCTTAATACCCAGATCCTGTCACTGGAGTCCTGATTCTGTAACATTCTAGGACTTAGCCAGGTATTTGTCCCTTGGACATGGAGGATGGTGCATTATGAAGCCTTCTGAGAACCAGAGGACACACCATGAGGAAAAGCCCCTGGCCACCCACACCTGAGTTCTCAGATTTCACTCCTTATGACCTTAATTAAAACTATATGCTATGCCTGTCAGAGGCCCTATGTCAGCACTCAATACCTCCCAGACCCCCCAGGCCCCTATCCCACCCTATAATCTATTACTAGACTAGGCTGAGTCTCGGGGTGGGGGGTTATGGAGTTGGGCAAAGAATGAATATGAGTTTTGGAATCAGACCAGCCAGAGTCAAATCCCACATCTACCTTCTTGCTAGTTAAGTGTTTAAGGTCAGGTGATTTCATCCCTCTGAACCTTAGTTTGCTCATCTGTAAAGTGGGGTAACGACAAGGCCTACCTCCAAGGGTTGTTGGGAAGACTGGATAAGAAACCTCACAGCATCGACAAGCTTTCTGACCAATTCCTGGCATGATGTAGGCATTTAACAAGCATGGGTTGAATGAACAGATGAGCTGATAAGTGTTGTATAAAAGTCATCCCCAAAGCATTTCCTCCACTTTTCATCTTCTTGCCACCCTCCTAATCAAAGCTAGAGAGACATGGCATTATAGAGCTTGGGGTTAAGGATCTGAGGCTAGGTTTGTCTTGTCCCTGCCACTTTCTAGGAAACTTTGAGACTCTATTTTCCTTTTCTTGAAATAGGTAGAAATAAGAGCTCCTACCTCCTACTTTGTTTGTGAGGATGACATGAATTACGCTGGGTAAAGCTCTTAGGACAGTGCCTCGGTTCTTAATACCCTCTTATCTGTCATCTGGGATACGGTGTAGCCTGTGCAGGTCTCCCTGCTTCTACTCATGCCACCCATCCCATCTGTTGTTTACAATATCCAAAGAATTAATCTTAAAGTGCAGATTTGAACATGTTACTTCTTTCCTAAATCCTCAATAGCTCCCCATGGCTCTTGACTGCTAACGTAGCCTACAAGGTTTAGCCGCTGCGGAGCTCTCCAGCCACATCTACACCTGGACCACTCTCCTTCTTGCTCTCCAGTCCCTGTCCTCCTCCCTTCCCAACTGGCTTCTATTCAGTTCCTCTAATATGCTGTACTCCTTACTGCCACAGGGACTTTGCACATACTGTCTCTTTGCCTCCTCCCCTTGGCTTGTTAATTCCAGCTCAGACATTACGTCCCTAGGGCAATGTTCTGTGGCAACACAGACCCGTTGAGGTTCTCCTGTTACTTACACACAGAGCACCATACACCTGTTCTTCATGGCACTCACAATCTGAGTGCCTTTATATTTAATGGAGTGATTGATGTTTGTCTCCCCCTCTGGATGCTGAGCTTCATGAGGACGGTGTCCATACCTCATTCTCTGTTGATGTGGGGTTTACTCTGTGCTATGGTTTGAATGTCCCCTCCAAAACTCATGTTGAAATTTAATTGCCATGCTTTTCCTGTGCGCCTTGAGCTGGAGCATTTAGGGAGGATCTTGAAAGAGAAGACAGCAGGAAGGACCTGACCCAGGGCTGGGAGCTATGCCAGTACTTCTCAAACTTGAGGGAGCAGCAGAATCACTGAAAGTCCTGTCAGGAGTGCTGGACACCTCTCCCAGCACTCTTTCTGATGCATTCAATTTGGGAGGGAGCTCAATCTTTGCATTTCTAACAAGTTCCCAGGGGATGCTCTGCTGCAAGTCAGAGGTCACAGTTTGAAAGTCATGCAAAAAAAATTGTTCGTAAGGATGTACCCTATCCTGATAACCATACTTGGAAGAGGGATCAGTGTGTGTGCTGGGGGATTTCTGCTTTATCTGTAATGTTTAAGTTTTTGTTTACAATGAGAATATATTCATTTATTACTTGTTCAATTAAAAAAAGGAATTTAATTGCCATTTTGACGGTTTGTTAAGAGATGAGATCATTTAGAGGAGATCAGGCCATGAGGACACCGCCCTCCTGAATGGATTAGTGTCATTATCATGGGAGTGGGTTCATTGTCATGCGAGTGGGCTGTTAAACAGCAGGTTTGACCCTCTTTGTCTCTCGTTCTGGCCTCACGTGCCTTTCTGCCATGAAATGAAGGCCCTACCCAGGTGCCAGGAACTTAATGTTGGATTTCCTAGCCCACAGAACCATAAACAAAATAATTTTTTTCTTTATAAACTACCCAGTTTGTGATATTGTGTTACAGCAACACAAACCAGACTAAGACAAAAGTCTGTGTGTTTGCCCACATGGAAGGCTGGAAGTGTCAGGAAATTAACTAGGTGTTGTTTCACCCAGTGGATGATGGGAGTTGGTGTCTGAAAACCCAGTTTCCTCTCCTCTTGGGCAGGATAACTCTGAGGTATGTGTCTTAAGCTTGTTCCCAGAATTTCCCCAGTAGAATTTTCACATGATGGTAGCTGGCCTGATTGTCTTCATTTCCTTCCCGGTCTCACTTCCCCATTTCCTTGCACATATTTCTGTCACTTCCCATATAAATGGCTTATACGTAAACCCCATCTCAGGGTCTATTTCTGGGGAAACCCAAACTAAGCCATCATCATTTCCCCAGTACCAAGCATGGTGTCTAACACATAGCACTCTAAAAATATTTCTTGAGTGAATGACTGAATGAATAAATAAATGTATGCATGTAAAGAAAACTTCCAGTGATAACAACTCCTTGGTATATTGTTGGGTTCACAGAAGTCATTAGGGCACCTTACCATCCCTGTCTAGGCCTCAGTTTCTCCATTATGAAACCACCAATGGAGAAGATGGGAGTTTGGGGAGAGTTGACCTAGGAGGCCTCCAAGCAAGTGGTTTGCAGCAGGGGGCAATTTTCCTCCCCAGGGGACATCATCAATTTTGCAGACATTTATGGTGTTACAAATGGGGGAGGAGGCTGTGCTATTGGTGTCTAGGGGGTAGAGGCCAAGCATGCTGCTAAGCATGCTACAGTGTACAGTACAGCCCCTTACAACAAAAATTCATCTAATTTAAAATTTCAATAGACCTGAGGTTGACAGATACTGTTTTAAAGTTTTCAGCTCTAAAAATCTCCAATTCTAACATGGAATCAAAATCCTCAGATCCAAATGGATATAGTTTCCTGATTTATCTTCTAAGGAGCCCGATTACTGCAGTTTATTCACAGATGCACATTTTCACATATTTTTATTTCTAAAATTAGGATGTGTCTCACAATCAATGTAAGGGTGTATGTTACAATCAATGCTGCATCATGGTTTAGTTGGCAGAGGTCTTATTTCTTTTTTCTTAGGCATTTTTTCTTATTTTTCCTCCTGAATTTGTAGTTGATTGGAAACTAGAGAGCACTGTGCTGCTCCAGGGATGCTTGAGATATCTAAGCCTCGTAAATAAGAATTCACACTTCACCAGCCTGCTTACCCACTGAAAGTGTTCTAATTCATATGTAAAATTAGTAGCTTTTTTAAAAAAACAAAACAGAAAAAAAACTTGCTTTGATCTGAATTCTTATTTGTGTCTCTCCATGTCCACAAGCAAAGCTATTCTTCATGTATACCTTCAACATGCTCACTTTTGAGATACCATCCTGCAGGTGCCTCCCAAACCTTCAACCCTCTGAGAAATCATGGTCTGTCCCAACTTAAATGAGATTCAGGTCCTCCCAGCAAAGCCCAAGACTCCAAATGGTCCACACACCATGAAGTCACTGCTCCTCTGAGTTGGATTTGTCTATGGATCTCCAATAGAAAAAACCCTGTGGAACACCCTCATGATGACTCAGCCTGGGGTAAACGAGATGTTCATGCATATTGTCCCCACCAATCACCATAATGCTAGTTCTCTTTAAGTTGGTAGTCACTTGGGAAACCATTAAATCATCCTCCTGGTTCCAAGAGAGTTTTCATTATTTCATGATTCAGCTCATGTCCCAACTCTTCCATGAAACCTTGCAGCTGAGTTAACTGCTCCTTTCTGTGTTCCCATGGCCCCCTGGATTTACCTGGACCACAGCACTTATTGCAATGAATCATAATTGTTTTTTCATTTGCCTCTCTCCCACTAGGTCAGTGTTCTCAAACTTAAGCCTGAGTCAGAATCCCCTGGAGAGCTTGTTAAACACAGAGTGCTGGGTCCCACTTCACAGGTTTCTGATTTAGTAGCTCTGTGATGAGGACAAGTCTTTGCATTTCTAACAAGATCCCAGGTGATGTTGAGGTGTTTGTTCAGAGACCACACTTTGAGAACCCCTGACTTAGACCATGAGTTTCTTAAGGTCAGAGATTTTGCTTCCTTAAGATTTCTAGATTCCTAGCACATAGCAGGTAAATTGCTCAATAAATTCAATCACATATTAATTAAATAAGCCCTCTGTGCTAAGCATAGAATTAAGCTTTGTACAAAGGGGCATAAAAGGAGTGGTAATGGGTACTTTGTCCTGCAGGAGGTCCAACCCAATCACATACCTAACAATAAGGACAGCTGCCATTTTTTTTGCTCCCCAAAGTCTATACTTGCTGCTTATACATATTATCTCTTTTAATCTGTTCCCACCAAACCCAGTGGCATCTGTTTTATTATCCCTGTTTTGCAGAGAAGACTCAGACAGTCTCTGATATTCAATATGATTTTTCTTAGCCCTGGAGTCCTTGGGTTATGACAGGAGGCATTTAATTAAAAGCATGTGTTAACTAGAACAAATTTTCCTAGAGGTTCAATTTTACTGAAGGATTTGGGAAAGGGAGATGTTTTGACACATGCATATAAGTAAATTGGCAGGATCCTATTTTTCCATATTGACTGTATCAAAGTAATTTTTATCACAAAACACAGCAGTTCAAGGGCATTTTGCCATTATGTCCTCAGAACTGCCTAGTAGTAAAACTCACTCTCCTCCAACTTTGGCTGTACTTGAGTGAAGCAAATTCCCCCAAATGGGATTCAAAGGTAGGCTGTTCTGAATTACAAGTATGTGCCTTTAGCCTGCTCCTTTTTGAGTAAAAAGGGACAAGCCTGGTATAGGGCAGGTCAGCCAGATAAATGTATCAACTTTTTTTTTTTTCCTTACAAAGGCCCTAGGAGTTTGGTGTAGAGAAGATGAAGTTGGAGCTTTTCAAGAAAACTCTTGGAAATGCATCTGTAGCAAGTATTGTTTTGCCTACCCAACATCTGTTGCCTCATCATCCTTGTTAACAGGATAACAATTTTGTTTGGAGCAACAATAATCCCAGTCTCAATGGATGAACCATCCTCATTCTAGGCAAATCATTACAGGGGTCTTCTGGTGTGTCAGATACTATTTTTTGGGTCTTTCTTGCAATTGGAGATTGCTATGTAATCCCATTTTAGGAAGGACAGAGGTTTTCAAAAAAACATTTTGCTCCTGCATCATTCTTCACTTTTGGAATGCTGGTGTGATGTCTCGAGCTGTAGCAGCCACCTTGAGACTGTGAGAAGAAAGATGTGAGAAATGAAAGCCAATATGATAAGAACAGTTGAGTTTAGAACTTTAATGCTATGTTAAGCTGCTGTACCAGCCTTAGACTGCTTATCTCTGGCTTTATCTTAGTTAACAATAAGTAAATATCCTTCTGGATTAAGCCACTACTTGGAGCCACAGCATTCCTAGCTGATAGATAATTTCAAGGTTTATCCCTCCAACACATACAGGGCTTTGCTCTCCTGAATGGAGAATGGGAAGGGATTAAACTAATCTAACCCGTCATCCTTTTTATTTTTCTGCATAGCCCAAACTTTGATTATCTATAAGAAATCTAAATTTCAAACAATAAAATTCCTATGTTCCTTCATTCAATAAATATCTATTGAGTACTTTTTACATGCCAGACACTCCTTTAGGCATTGGGATATGGCAAGGAATAAAAAAGACAAATCTTGTTCTCATAGAGCTACATTACATTCTAGTGGTGAGATACAAAAAACAAAACACAAAAATATGTCTGGTGGTGATCGGTGCTACAAAGGGGAGAAGAGAGAAAAGCAGGTTCGAGAGGGATGGGGGTGAGAGTGTATTGCTATCTTACATATGGTGGTCAGAGAAGTTCCTTCTGATAAAGGTACATTTGAGAAGAAACCCAGAGGGAGGGGAAGAAAGAGACTCTCTGAGAGAAGGGAATTTCAGCAGACAGAAGAAACTGCAAATGCGAAAGCCTTGAGGAAGGAACGTGCTTGTGTTCTAGGTACAGCAAAAAGGCAGCTGTGGCTACAAGTGACAGGGAGAATGATGGAAGATGATTTCACAGATGCAGTGAGGGGCTTGCAAGCCATTGTAGGAACTTCCCTGCAGGCTTGGAAGCTACATTTTCAGTCACCTCTGGTTCCCAGTCCCCTTCTATGGGACCCCTGCTCTTGTACGCATCTCATCCCTGCCCGGTGTCTGTTTCCCCAGCCACACTCTATGCCAACTGTAGCACAGTACCTGACATAATTGGCACTCAAAAAATACTTGTTGAATGTGTGAATGAACACCTTGGATTATATAAGACCAACCAACAAATGAAAATCCATTTTCTGCCCTGTGATTTTGGGAACATGACTGAACCTCTCTATGCCTCAGTTTCCTTACTTGAGAAATCGGGATCATTGTCTTATTATCTTTTGGTAGCTTGTTAAGAATATAAGAAACAATAATCAAAAAATAGGTAACATTCTAAATATCCACAATCCTATGAAGTGGGTCATCTTCTCATCCCCATTTTACAGACAATGAAACTGAGGCAGAGAGTGCTTTATTCGTTTGCCCCAAGTCCCACAGCTACTAAGTGGTGGAGTCACAATTTGACCTGCCAAGCTCTGGGATGGCTTTAACAACTATTACTACACAGATGATGCATATAAATGAAGCAAGACTGTAGCAAACACTCAACAAATGGTAGCAGTGACTATGTTTGTGGTGGTTGTTATTTGTTAATGTTATTAATGTTCCTTTTAGTATTGTGCCAAGCTGCCCCAGGTAACCAATGCCTCCCTAATGGGATGGGTGAAATAGATACCATATTGGAGCACAGAACAAGAAAGCAGAGAAAATTCTGCCTGCCTTGTGAGATGTCTGTATACACCTCCCAAGGGCCCAGCTTAGCTTGGGAGAGGGAAGATGGGGTGGAGAGATGTGGAGGAGAAAAATACCGTCGCTCTCCACCCCCAATCTTGTAAGCCAGGCAAACCACAGGCCCCCAGCTGAGGAATCGTATAACTGTGGCAGCTGTCCAGAGCAGAAGAGGCCCGCACCTGTTTGCAATGTAATTTAGCTATTATCAGCCTTTGCGTCCAGCTTAAATTCAAAGACTGAGGGATAGGGTACAATGGCGGGGCTGTGTGAGGGGGGCTAGGAAGTTGGAGAGGTAGGACGATCAAATGTCCTAAATTGCCTCCACTTTAATGACTTATATAAAAATTTCCTGTAATGCATGTTACCATAAATAAGGGGTTGCTGAACAAGCCCTGAGCAAGATGGTGTTTTAGCTGAACTCTCCCAGAGGGAACGTTCGGAGCCAGCCTGGTTATGTCTTACCTCTCAAATTATCTTGTTGTAAAAAGTCTGGCTCCCAAGGCCTAGATTTAGAGGGCTGAGCACAGCTACATTGTGTTGTCCACAGCACAGCGTTTAGGATTCACCACTCAGAGGAGGACCAATGCCCTTCCAGGCCCCATCTCTGTTTACAGAGATGTTGAAGGGGGGATCTCATGACCCCTGGGATTACCTCTCTCTAGCCCACCTCCATCCAAATCCAAATCAACTTGTCAGGGCTGGCAGAGACCGACAGCATAATCCCCAATCCTGGCCCCAAGAAACCCAGCCAGATATTGGGGTCACTGGGACACACTTTGACAGTTCCTAAGGAAAGTGTGCAGGATGCACCTGGAAAATTGGCCCCAGTTTCTCCTGAGGGAAGGATGGAAGAGGCAGTTTCTTTGTTGATAAGATTCATATTCTACTGGTGGTTTATCATGTGATGCTGAATACCCAAGAATTGCCTTGGGCTCTAAGAGTGGTGATGATGATGATGATTACAGAAGGAAAGAGGGAGGAGGAAGAGCTAGTGCTCACAGAACATTCACTACATGATCTTTACCTGTGTCGCATGATTTGATTCTCACAACACCCTTAAGAGACAGATACTGTTATCACATCTTATCACAGATAAGCATAACAGAAAATTTAAGCAGCTTGTCCAAGATCAAACTTTTCATGACTTTGATTACATCTTCATGCCAGCCCTGGGAGGTCGACATCAATCACTATTTTTTGGCAAAGAAGCAGAGGTGAAGAGACATTAAATGAGTTCATCAGTTTCACAATTACTGATTGAGTGCCTCCTGCATGCCAAGCGCCATTCTGGGCCCTGTGGCTATGCCAGCAAATACAATACACAGATTTCTTGCCTTGTAGAGCATGGATTTTAACTAAAGTTCCTCACAGAAAGGATTTAAACACAGAACTCTTCTCTAGAAGCATCTGAAGACTAATTTGGGAAGAGGGCAATCATTAGAGTTGGAAAAAAGCCTTAACAGGTGTCTTTGTTGGGATTGCCTCCAAAATCAGAGCCTAAGACAAGGGCTTGTGAATAGATAGTTTAGTTAGGATGCAATCCACGGGAGCAGGAGTGAGGAATCAGGGCGAGTGAACTGGGCAAAAAGAGAGTCAGTACAGAAATGCATTACACAGGTGGCCGCTGCTACGGGTGACTGGTGTTCAATCCACAGGGACTTTCCAAGGATCCATATGGAATGCCCCTCCAAGCAATTGTCCCTCCAAGCAATGAAAGGGAGAAGCATTTATCTCTCCATCAGTTCCCATCAGTCATTGGTTGAAGGTTGCCCCATGGGGCCTACTTCCTCACACTTCCAGATTATGCATGTGCAAGTGGCATGCAATTTCTTTAGCCATCCTGTGTCATGGCTCCAGTGTAGGAAGTGAGTGACTTACCATAGCCTTGAGGTTTGCTGTAGCTAGGACAAGAATTAGAGGTGAGGCCAAGAGGACACAAGTCAGCACCCAAGAAGTATCTCATCATCTTTGCATCAGTCAGGATAGGCTTGGTTTTGCTGCAGTAAGAGTCAATCTCAATTCTCAGTGGAATAAGCCAACATCTGGTAAGCTACATGATACACAACACTTCAAATACATCATATAATTTAATCTTCAAAAATATCTTGCAAGGTAGATATCATTATCTACTTAACTGATGAGAGAACTCAGGCTTAGAGAGGTAAAATAACTTTCCCAAAGTCACTCACCTAATTGGTGATAGGACAAAGATTAAAACACAGGAATGAATGATAAATGACTTTATAACCTGTGATTTTAACACCGTGTTTGTCAGAACCTAGGGCATTGGAGAGGGTCTTCAGTGCCTCACATAAATATTGATTTATATTTAATTTTAAGACAAACTTCAACTATTTCTAAAACTAACAGTTTAAAAAATACACGTTAAGTATGTTATGTGTTAAATTTTATCAAATAGAAGACATCCAAATTATGTCAGTTTGGCTCATTTTGTTTGGATCTGGGTATAAAATATCTCAGCCATGGAGTTGAAATGAAGAGAGTGGTCGCCGTTAGCATGATTTGTCAAATACTTCCACATTTCCACCTTCCAGGGCTAGTAGGATGATACTTGGTCCCATCTCGGTGGGTAGGGCTCTGGTCAATGTGTTATGATTTCCAGACAAGAATGTTTAATTGCCAGTGAGATCTATGCAGCACTGTTTACCTCTGCTAGGATAATATTACAGATGGTGGCTTCTTTGTCTGCCTGGGCCTGGGATTAAGGACAATAAGAAATACAGTCGCCAGTTGACCTGCCATATACATGTACTGTGAATAAGAAATAAATGTAGTTCTAAGCCACTGAGATTTAGGGGTTATTCATTACTGTAGCACAGCTTAGCCTGTCCTGATTAATTAGAGCTTATCCCAAGACTGCAAAGCATCGCAGACTGTGTTCTCCAGAACAGGATGATACCGAGATAAAGTTCAGAGTACAAGATAGGGTTGATTAGGGATCAACCCCCTGCAAAAGAAAGAGGAAGCAGGATGGGACAGAGGAAGAAGGTGAACTGTGTTCCTGGCTGTGGCTGGTTCTTTGGCCAACCCAGGAAAATCTCTGAAGTGTGTACTGCCTATCACAATGTCTTATGTTGGAGCAAAAAGGTTGGACCTTTATACCTCTTCCTTGCTCAGTTACGAGATACAGGCTGTCCCAGGAAAGCATGGTCTTGGCCAAAGCAGCCCTTCACAGCCAAGGCTTACCCTGAAAAAGCAGGCAGATGGGGGCCATCTGCTGACCACACTCCACGTGGCTGGGCAGAACACCCTTCCTTAAGCGGGAAGTGGGCAGTATCTCTGTGCCTGCCACACAGGAAAACTTTAAAAGTTTTTATTATTTGCAACCTTTATCTATGTGAATCAGGATCCTAACTCTATCAAGCAGAGTTCTTGGTCACAAGCCTAGAAGCCAACCCTGGATGATTTAAGCAGAACAGGCGGTTTATTCAATGAATGCTAGAATTACTGAAATGGCTAGAGAGACAGGTTGGTGAGTAAGTGGGCAATGGAAAGGCCCAAGCCACAGAGCTGGTCTGCTGAGGACGGTGCTGTGGCCATCACTCAGCACTGGGCTAGTTACATGGCTGCTGTG
The DNA here is from genome assembly GCF_000696425.1 of Galeopterus variegatus. Lineage (NCBI taxonomy): Eukaryota > Metazoa > Chordata > Mammalia > Dermoptera > Cynocephalidae > Galeopterus > Galeopterus variegatus. The sequence continues at coordinate 33,253 of NW_007727921.1, forward strand.
ATTGCCTTAGGCACTTGACCTTGCAGCACCTGCTACAGCAAAGATAGAGAAAGAGAGAAGAATCAGAACTCCCTGGTCCCTTCAACTTACATCTCTCATTCCCATTAAAAGTTTAGCTTGGGTGCTTCTGATTGGAAGTACCTGTTCAACTGCCAGTACCCTGCTTGCAAGAGATACTGTAAAAGCAAGAATCTGTTATTCAGTTTCTGTAGATCGAGGTGGTCTCTGCCTCCCCCGAGAGTCATAGAGTGAGGCGCTCCCTAAACACTGGAAGAAGATTTGGAGGCTGAGCAATCAAAAAAAAGTGTGTGCACTCTTCGTGTGGGCAAACAAAATGAAGCTGAGAAATAAATTAGGCTCAGGGACTGCAAAGAGGTGGTCGTGGTCATCCCTGCCCCAGTGTGACACTCCTCCGCCTAAGCACCGAGGTTCTCTTCTGCAGTCAGCATTCCTCTTGGCTGTAGCGAGGATAAAGTCCAGGTTTAATGATAGCAGACATTGGCTCACTGGACACAGCTGGGTGGATGCACAGAATTTCTTCTCCTGCAACCCAAGTTATGAGCAGGGCAGCCCAGCAGCGCCAGTGGAGGAGGGCTCACTCCAGTGCACAGCTGGGAATTCCTGGGGGCAGATTTAGTGCCTGTCTCCATTCATTCTTCAAATACTGACCTCTGCCATGTGGCAGGCTCAGCTAAAACACAGGAAGTCAACCAACTTGGCTCTCATGATGCCTCTGTCCCAGGGGTTTTAAGTGGCTGCTCTTTGTCACACCCCTTTTCTGGCAGCGTGGAATAATGGTTATGTGTCTGCTCTTTGCCTTTAAAGTGCCTGAGTTCAAAACCCCGGCTCTGCTCATGTCTAGATGAGGGACCACAGCCAAATAACTTCACCTCTCTTAGCCTCTGTCTCCTCATAGATGAAATGAAATGAATGATACTATCCACCTCCTGTGGTTATCAGGATTCACTGACATATAAAACCAAGCACAGGACCTGGCACCAATTTTGTTCAATCAGCATTAGTTATTGTTATCATCATCAACTGGAAGAGGGATGATTAGGGTGGGTGTCTCCCATTCTAGCCTTCCTGATTCTCACCTTACAGTTCTTATTTCCCACACCCTGCCAGGGACATGCCTCATTAGGGGCAATGATACTGAGAAATGTGTGTTATAAAATCAATAGCAATAACAATGACAACAATGATAATAGTGGCATCTATAATTATTGAGCACCTATGCTAAGATATCAAGCCCCATGCTAAGCTTTGCTTAAAGGCTTGCTACTCCGTATGGTTCCCAGGCCAGCAGCATCAGCATCCCTTCGGAGCTGGTTAGAAATGCAGAATCTCAGGCCCACCCCACAGCTATCTCTTTTCCACCTCCCTGAGGGATGGAAGTTTCCAGGTGCTTGTGTTTTCTGGTGATTCGGGCATAGTGATTCAAGACAAGGGTAGCCACTAACAAAGAGACCCAGGCGCTTGCTATGGGAGGAGAAGCACAGAAGGAGAGAGCGATACAGCAGTCATACATCGATCCAGGTGGGAAGGGCCCAGAAACAACATGACGAGAGGGCCAGATCTTTCCCCATGGAAGGTGGATGGAGGATGAGATCGGACCTCACAGAGTCTACTGAACTATGACAAGGGAATTCAGTCCTTTCTGCTGCAGTTAGCTATTCGTGTTTTCAAGCCACCATCCTTTTCAAAAATAGTATGAGTGTACTTCATCAAGTTCATGGACAGATTCATATTATCTTTCAATTCTATTTCTTCAACAAACTTTTCAAAGTACCCTTGTATCATAAAAATTAATGGTCAGTGACTCCAGAGTTGCAGACTCACAGTCATGTAATTGCTGTTCCCACTGGACCTTCTATAATAAAGACTTTTTCCACGGCTCTAAGTGTGTTTTGGCACTGCAAACCAAAAATGAAAAATGACACTCAACTCTCAGCCACATGAGAGCAGGCGTTCCAGGCTTGCTGGTTCACGGCTGTGTGCCCAGTGCATAGAATGGTTTCTGGTGCATAATAGGTGCTCAGTCAATATTTGTTTGAGAGAATGAATAAGTGGTTGATCCAAAGTGGCAAAAACCAAGCTAAACATCACTGAGAAGTACTGTTTAGCATGGAAGCCAGACTCAAATCAGCAAGTTGCTGGACAATCAGAATAATTTACAGCAGCTGTTTGCAACTGCTGGTCATGAACAAAAAAGGGAAAAAGGGCCGGCTTCCTCCATTCACACACACACACACACACACACACACACACACAGCTTTGTGTTTCTGTGCTGTACACACAATAGATTTTTTTCTCCATAAGTGCAGTGCTAGTTACTATCACTGCATTATAATAACAGCAAACCAAGTATTGAAAATTGTTCTCTCTACTTTACGCATTATTTCATATTATAAATATTCACACATTGGGAGAGATGCGTGCAGTGGAAGTTGTTAGAGATGAGCCCTGAGCCACTTCTTTCTTCCACGTGGAATAGTCTGCCTGCCATGGGACAAATCTTGCCAGTCTCCAACTGGCTTCATTAGTCTCTAGAGATCAGAGAAACATATCCTTTGAGAAAAGCCAGGCTGGGCCAAATGAGGGGGACCTCATCGTGAAGCTCCATCCCAAGAGGGCAGGTTACCCTTTTAGCCAGCACTTCATCTTTGTGTCTGAAGCACAGACCATTGACATCCTTTGCACCACCTGTCTCTTTGGTGGCTCAAAGAGGGGACATTCTCTCAGACCTAGATTGTAAACTCCATGAACCCCCTGATTTACCATCGCATTTATCAGTATTCTCCTATTTACCATTGCGGATGGCACCAAAGAAAGAAGGAAGAAGAAAGGGAGGGAGGGAGGAAAATGAAGAAAGGAAGAATGAAGGAATGTAAGAAAAAAGGAAGGAAGGGATTAAATTAGAAAGGGAGAAAGAAAGGATTTCAGATACATTCATTAGTCTGGTATCTCGGAGAACTATATTTCCCAGTCCCCTTTCCCCTCTAGGTAGGTTTGGACAATGGGCAGCCTTAGTGGGAAACTGGAGGGTGAGAGGAGAAGGGAATCCAGGGTCTCTCTCTCTCTGTCTCCCTCTCTCCCCAACCCACTCCCCTCTCCCCTCCGTCCTCTATCTCCCCTCTCCATCCCCCCCCATCCTTCCTATGGCATCTCCGGTAGTGGCGGGGTCTCTTCTAAGGCTCCAGCTCCTACTGGACTAGCACCCTCTCCATGGTCCCAGCTCCTACCAAGCAGCCCTTGCTAGATTCCAGTCATGCAACTTGTACCTGGCAAAATGGGGATTTGAGTCCAGAGGCTCTGACTCTAGCACCTGTGCTTCTCACATGGAATCCATTCTGTGATGTGTCCCAGAGTCCAGGCTGTAGAAAATGGAGTGACTCGGGTTCTAGCTGTAGTTCCAGGTGTGGGATCCTGGGAAAATCACTTGACCTATCTGTGCCTTGGTTTCCTCATCTGCAAAAGGGGGATCCTAACAGTTGCCACCTTGTGGTGTTATCACAAGGATTTCATGAGAAAATGAGGCAGACACAGATTCTTTTCTTCATTACTCCTCGGCCCATCTCTGAGTTCATCCACAGCTGTGGTGGACAGGTCCTGGGCTTGCTGACGGCATGTCTCCTCTCTTCTCTGCCTATGGGCTTTCTCCCATCCTACTGCAGCCTCCTCAGCCTGGCCATCCTTCTTTGGGATGGTTCTGAGGTGCCCTGTGCATGGCTCCTCAGAGAAGCTCCAGGAGGACTGAGCCCCAGTTGTCCAGGGCAGTGACCGGCTCATTAACACACCTCTGTTGTCCTCCTCCCTGGCCTACCTCTCTCTCCCTCCCCATCCTTCTTCCCAGGATCATCTCTCCGTAACTCATCTACACCTATGATCCCGTTTTAAGATGTGCTTTTGGCTTTGGGGGAACTCATAACGCCTATCATGCTATATAAGAAGAATAAAAATACGGATAATAATACCAGCAGCTCACACTTAGAGAATACTTCTTAAATACCAGGTACTTTGCATGTATTAACTCACTTAATGTGTGTCCAATAAATGTAGCAGCTGCTGTTTTATCTTCATTTTTATTATTGACCTTTAATCAATCCAGCCCCCAATTTTTTTTTCCTTCAAGTCATTTTTGTCCCCTTTGCTGTATTTTACATCACCCCTTTTCATCACCTTCATAGTATTTATGGATCTGAATTTAGCCCATCCATTTATTTGTTTCCATGTTTATGGCTTATCCCCCTGGCTCAGGGCTGCATTATGATTTTCACAGGGTCTATGTATTTTTGCTCCCCCCCATCATAATAGCAACATTAAAAATTGTTTTTGATGTAACTTTGAATACTTTATTTTTGTCTTTCTTTTTAGACAAAATTTAACCGATTTTCATGGGCTCTAGAAATTTCACTTTTTCTGATATGAGAAAAAAAGTTAGAACATTCTCGTAACCCTGACATTTCATTTTTTCCTTTTGATTGTCAATAACTTAAATTATTTTGGTGGTCTCCTAAAAGAATGACGGTGCCCAGTGGGTAGGTTGGGGCCGCCCTCCCTGGAAGGTAAGCCCATGAGGACGGGAATCTGGTCTGTGCCTGTGCCCTCCTTGGAATCCTTCCTGGGATCCCAGCAGGCCGGATGATGCAAAGCATCATGGGAGGGGGTACTATGCAAATATGCTCTATGGAGGCCAAAGCATTGGGGTAATTGTCACCCTGCTTCTGTCCCTCTGCCCTGACCTGGGGGGTGGAGAGTAATATTAACTGCGGCACTTGCTCTGGGGCTGCCCTGGCAGGGACAGAGCTGCCGGACTGACCCTCGCCCTCTTTCCCAGCCGAGTCCCTAGCAGACCTGTTGAATGGGGCTTTCATTTCCCTGACCCGGGGGTCATCTGTTTTCAGAACGTGAAATATGGCCGCCTGGCCGAGGACAGAAGCTGGAGAGATAAGCGCCAGGGAGGAGCCTCCCGTCCAACAAGCCGTGACTAATGATGATTGGGGTGTGTTTGGCGGGGCAGAATTTATTTGGCTCCTGGTTCCCCAGAGATTAACTCTTTGTGGGATCTTGAGCCCCCATGGCCTGAGGTGCCTGGTTTTTACACACACTGAGCTCTGGATTCTGTTCACCCAAGCAGAGTTTGGTGTATAGTGAACATTCAATAGGTATTTGTGATAGAAGAGAAGGGAGGAAGGAAGGAAGGAAGGAAGGAAGGAAGGAAGGAAGGAAGGAAGGAAGGAAGGAAGGAAGGAAGAACTATTCCGAGTCCTTGAGCCTTGAGCATAAAACAATTAGCTCACATTTATTGTGTTTACCATGTGCCAGGCACTGACACTGAACAATTTACACGCACCATCTCATTTAATCTTGACAAATCTATGAAGTACATACGATCACATAAGCCCATTTAGCAGACAAGGAAACTGAAACTCACATATTATTTTGTATGCCCATTTAGTAGATGAGGAAGTAGAGCTCAGAACAGGTAAGTAACTCGCTAGGAAGTGGCAGGGCTAGGACTTGGTCTTTCTGGCTTCTGCTCTTGAGCTCTTTGCTGCTGTGCCAAACTGTCTTCTGGTGTAAATGCTGAGGTACTTACACTTTTTTTTTCAATCCGTTTTTTTCTTTTCTCTGTGTAATAAGCAACCTCAAAATCCCAGAAGTGCACAACAGTAAATATTTATTTTCACACTCCTGGGTCTGCAGGTTGGCTGTGGTTTTGCTGATGTAGGGTCTGGGCTTCCTGTTCGGCTCAGGTCTTTCTGCTCTATATAGGTTCATTCTAGAGGCCCAGGCTGCAGGGGCAGCAGCTACTTGGGGCATGGCTTCTCCCAGTGTAGCACAGGAAAGGGCCCAACCAAGAGGACCCATGAGAAGCCTTTCCTCTGCCCACCATCTCTAGCATCCCATTGGTTAGAGCAAGTCACATGATCAAAGCCAAGGGGTGGAACATTCACCAACAGCCATGAAGCCTGGACAGAAGAGGGGAAGTATAGCTCTATAATATTAAGGAAGTGAAGAATGGGGAACAATAACCAATCCACACTCATGAGTGTGAAAATGTAAGAAATATTAAATAAAGTGAGAGGTGCAAAAACACAGAACACATGGTATTACCCCTGCCTTCCTAACTTCCCAGTGTCTGTTTTTATGTAGAAATCTCTCCCACAACTCACACCCAGCAGAAACACATACACACACACACACCAGCAAACAATTGTACATCCTCTAATGGTTAGTCACTTCACAGTCATCTACACCAATGGTTCTCAACCAAAGCTATCTCCCTGCCCCTGCCCCCCAAGGAACATTTGGCAATGTCTGGAGACATTTTTGTTTATTACAACTTTGGGGTGTTGGTGTGCTCTTGGTATCTAGTGGGTAGAGATCAGGAATGCTGCTAAACACCTACAGTGCATAGGAGGACTCTCACAACAAACAATTAACCAGATCCAAATGTCCGTAGAGTCAAGGCTGAGGAACTCTAACCTAGATCAGTAGTAACTTGATCAGGTGACGAAGGACATTCATGGATCAAGGATAAGGTCAAAAATAAAGATTCCAGGGATCCCAGTGTTGAGGTTTTGATGCAGAAGGGCTGGGATTTAGCTGTAGAATCTATATTTCCGACTAGCAATTTAGGAGACTATGATTTACTAATCAGAGTTTGGAGACTGTTGCTTTTGGTCCTTATTATGCCCAGGCAGGAACTCCCAATCAAAGATAGCTTTAGGATTTAAGTGGAACAGCCCTCTTTTGAGGGCCTCCTGACACTGACCCTCCCCAGAAACCCGACAAATTTGCTTCCCAGCCTCAGGGTTCACGGGGTTTGCCTATGAGTTGAATCTCTAAATGGCCCAGGCAATCTACAATTTCTCTGCCTCCTCTGACTTTCACTTTTAAAACCAGGAGGAATTCAAGGAAAATGTAATCCATATGTTTCAGAATCATTTACACTTAAATCATGAAAGTACTGCAGTGGATTTTAAGAGCTATTTGATGTCCAAAACACCTTATGAGGATCTTAAAAATAAGTGTTGTAAAGTCTCTTTTTACTTTAAGTTGGATTTTGCTCTGGGTAAGTGAATTCAAATGATATGAAGTTGGGGGCGGGGGGCTGCTGGCAAACCCGAGCCATGAATCTGAAGGAAATTCGAGACCAGCCGCATCGGTTCTTCTGCTCTCGCCTAAAGCGTCCCTTGAGATGCATCCACTTCATGCAGTAAAATTGATCTTATTTTCCCAATGATTATGGATTCAAGCAGCCACTCAGTTGGGCCTTTAGACATCTCCTTTCTCATTTTGCTTCTTAGTGTCCCTCAGGTTCCATACTTAAACCATTTTGACTCACTTTAAGTGGAGATCCAATTTCTTCTTCCAATGGGTTTGTTATTTCTAAATAGCAATTTGGCTCTGCTGCCAACATTATGTTTTACTCTTCTTTTTCCACCCCCCAGGAGACCCAGGTGGGAGGCTGAATTCTAGAATTGACCAGATATTTGTTTACAGTGCAGGTGGGCCTTCCTATCTGGAAAAGTGGTTTGGCAAAATATCCTATCGAAGATATGCTTATCTACAATAATTCTACTTCTGAGAATCTAATCCAAGTAAATAATTCTAAGTGTTGAGAAATTCATCTTTACACCCAGATATATTCAGCATTGTCTATAATAGAGAAAAACCAAAAACAACCTAACGAGGTAATAATAGCAAAATGGTGCATTAAATGATGATTTATTTTTCAGTGCCAACATTAACACGGATGGGTATTAAGGCTACTTAACCACAGAAAAAGAGAAAAGAATGATATTTTGTAATGTAAAAGCAAACAAATTACATATGCATCCCAGGAGGAGGAGATGCTTCAAGAAATTCTTAAGGGGTTGGAATTAACCAGAGGAAGGGAAGAGGGGAAGGTGTTCCAGCCAGAAGAGAAAAGCTAAGCAAAAGCTGAGAGGTGACTGGGAAATTGCTCATTATTCCTTGCTGCTGGAGCTCAGAGTTCCAGGCAGGAAAAAGGGAACATTGAGACTGAAGCAGAGAGCAGAGTGTGGAGATCTTTAGTGCCACGTTGAGCAGTCTGGGCTCTAGCCTGGAGGCCATGTGGAGCCATTGAAGGTGTTTGAGCATGGAAGGGGCAGTCAGATATGCACTTTGACAAGATGGCTCTGTCCACAGCAAGGAGGATACATCAGAAAAGCAAGAGGCTGGGAGACTTCATCAGAGCCTATGTAAGTAGCACCTAAATGAGATGGTGAAAGCTGTGATGGTCTAGTTTGAATTCATTCATTCAACAGCTATTCATTGTGGTGTTGTGGTTCAACAGCTGGGTGGATGCTGTTGTCATTTGCTGAGCTAGAGATGAAAGGAGGGTCAGACCAAGTTTGGGAGAGAGAGTGAGTCTAATTTGGGGCAAGGTGGACCAAGATGGAGATGCCCAATGGCAGGTGGCAATGCGACCCTGGGGACAGGTGTGAGCTGGAGATCCCCAAGTGAGAGCTGGAAGCACACTGGGGGCATTTGAAACCAGGTGAGGGAGTGAGATCAGCCAGGTAGGGTCTGCACAGTGAGGAGAACGGGCCCGAGGATGACTTCCTAAGGAAGGTTTTTATCAAAACTTCATTATACAAAGTCTGTAGGTGCATTGAAAAGGGGAGGGAGCTTTTCGAAGAGAAATTGCTGCTAGTCTACTAGCTAGACATGTGCAGGGAAATCCATGTGGACCATGCTGTGTGGAGAAAAGCAAAGCAAAGTTGAGAAAGGGAGGGATTTAGGTGGAAACATAATCTACGGGAACACATGGGCATGGATGGGCATCATTTGTGGAAGAGAGAAGGAGCGGGACAGGGAATTGTAGCAGAAAGGGAGACCCAGAAAGGTGGGAGGGAAAAGAGAGAGGGGGAAATAGGGTTTAATGAATAAAGGAGCAAGACAGAGAATGGGAAAGGGAGAGTCCTAAGGTGAGAGACCTAGGACCTGAGGAGCTCCCTGCTGTGACCCTCGCCTGCCAGGAAGGGTGGCGAGTGGGCACAAGGCCCAGACAGCTCATCAATCTGGGATGAGGGATCCCTCAACCTGATAGGAGAGAGCTGGAGGGAGTAAACACAGGCCAACAAGGAGTCCCTCCATCCCTGCCAACATGGGCCCCAGGAGGAACCTTCTCCACCTGCCTCCCGCACCGGCAGGGAAAGTTCAAGGAGAAGGTCAGTGACCTCAAATCTCTGGAAGGACTGACCCCAGATGGTCCAGTACCCAGGTGGAAATGGAGGAAGCAGGGTTTGGTCCTAAAGAGAATTTAAAAGACTTCCAATGGTACCATGGAAAAGACATCTTTGAAAGGTAGTGAGTGGCTCATGCCTGGAGGAATTTAAGCTGATGCTGGATGAACACTGAGCAAGGGATGCTGTGGGGTAGGTTCCTGTATCTAATAAGTGCATGAGTGCGTGATCCACCCCTTCTTCTCCTCTTGTAGCCTTGTGCTTGGTACATAGCTAGCACTCAAAATGTTAGCTATTATTATTATCATTATCATTAATATTAAAGTGTCCAACCTCAAATGACCAGGGTGAGTGTGTGTGTGGGGGGATTTCTTAACCTGAGCAGTGCGTGTCCCTCCACTCACTCCTGCCAGCAGTCCTGCAATGCCAAAGTGTTCTGACGTTCCAGGAGAAGCCGGGAATCCATATTGCAGGTGAAATTTTTAAATGGTGGCTCCAAGAATGTTTTACCATTGGGCAGGTCAAATAAAACACATCCAAGGACCAGCTCTGCTCCTGTCCCCTTGTGTGACCTTGGAGCTAAGGTCTGTCTCATCTGTGCTTAAGAGTCTGGCTTCTTCCACCTACCAGCTGTGTGACCTTGGGCAAGTTACTTAACCTTTCTGTGCTTCGGTTCCTTAGCCATGAAATGGGGATACCAATACTTGCTCTACAGGGTTGTTGGTGGATTAAGTTAGGTAACGCAGCCAAAGCTCCTGTGTGGTATGCCACACATGGGAAGACGTGGTGAGTGATCATTACCGTTGCTGCTGTTGATTTTTCCTGTGTTCAAGTCATGCTTTGTATTCCAGACAGAGAAATTTCATGGCAAATGGTCCACCAACACCCCATGCAGAGGTCTGGTTTTTTCCCAGTGTGTTGCCCTGGGATCTTGGCTGCAGCTTCTTCCTATTACAGGCGTGCCGAGTGATTGCTGGCTTTATGTGTACCTGGTGACAACTTTAACCTGGCTGCTGGGATTTAGGGAGGGGTGACAGAGTTAGCTGGAAGGAGGCTGTTTGGGAAGAGCTGAGTGCTGAAACCTTAGTCCCAAGAAGGTGGAGACAGCTCAGTTGCTGCCAGGGCTCTCCTTTACCACGATTTTGCTTATGCTAATCCAAGAGGTTGGGGAATAAAGTCAAACACTTTTCTGGCTCTCATGGAACTCAAACTTGAATGTGTGTATGAGCCACCTGGGGATTGTGTCAAAATGTAGATGCTGATTTCATAGGCCTGGGTGGGGCCGAGACTGCATTTCTAAGCTCCCGGATGCTGCAGATGCTGCTGGTCCAGGGCCACACAGTAGCAAGACACTAACCACATCACAGTCTCTGAACCCTAAGGTAGCTCCAGGTAAAGGCAGGGCCTTAAGAGGAAATGTTCTTTTAAGAAGTAGAGAGTATAACTCTGGTTTCTAGAGGCTGGAAAGGGATTGGGGGAGGAGGGATAAGGAGAGGTAGGTTAATGAACACAAAATTACAGCAGGATAGGAAAAATAAGTTCTAGTGGTGTACTGTAGTTCATCTATAATTAGCAATAATTTATTGTATGTTCTCAGATGGCTAGAAGAGAGGAGCTCAAATGTTCTCCTCACAAAGAGACAGTAATTTTTGTGATGATGAATTTGCTGACTACCCTGACTTGTACTACATATTGTATACATGTATTGAAATATAACTCTGTACGCCATAAAAATGTATCATCATTACATTTCAATTAAAAACTCAATTTAAAAAAGAGGAAATGTTCTCTAAACAAAATAGTAAACAGTGCCATCTTCCAGTATGGGACCCTGAAATCATATAATCCAAATAACATAATTACTCCACTTTAAAATCAAGGAAACCAGCTGAAAAAGTTCAAGTCACTGGTCCAAGGTCACGCGGCTGGGAAGGAGCAGAGCTGAGATTCAAATCCTATCTTTAAGATTCAAGATTCTAGAACCCATGTTCTAAACAAAAGCCTTCTTGTTTCTGCCTGGGTTACAATTTTTTCTTAATGCTTGTCCCCACAGTTCACCTCCTCTTTTTCCTCCTCCTCCTCCTCCTCATCCTCAGTAAGGAGAGCAAATATATATCCTATATTTTAGGAGTTCCTAACCTGGGATCAGTGGAGCCCATAAACCCCCTAAAATTAGATACAACATTTTGTATATATGAGTGTGCTTTTCTCAAGAAGAGGGTTCAGTGATTTTTTTTTTTTTTTTAGATCCTTAAGGAAACTCAAACAGAAAAAGTTAAAACCTCTGCTATGCACCTCCTCTCTCTCTCTCTCTCTCTGATAGGGGCCCAGCTTCTACCCAGAGAGTCTGGGAGGTGGGCACAGGGTGGGGTGCCCTCTCTCTGGAGAGCATCCTCAGTGGGGAACTGTAGCTTCCAAGCTAAGGGGTAAGGATGAGCAAGAGGTGTCTGTTCAGTTCTACCCAGAGAGTCTGGGAGGTGGGCACAGGGTGGGGTGCCCTCTCTCTGGAGAGCATCCCCAGTGGGGAACTGTAGCTTCCAAGCTAAGGGGTAAGGATGAGCAAGAGGTGTCTGTTCAATGTTCTCTTGCAGCATCCGTGTCCATGGGAACAGCACCGTCCCTTGTTCCCCCTCCTTCCACCTGTGCTTGGGCAGCGAGAAGCTTAATCTCAGTCTAAGTGAACCCTTAAATGTGGGGAGCCAAGGATGCAAAGGCTCCAGAGCTCACTCACTTTCACCCTGGGCTTTGCAGCTGAGGAAACTGAGGCCGAGAAGAAAGGTGGTGCATATTCAATGCCTCCAGGCAGTAGTGGCAGAGCTGGGTCAGATCCCAGCCTTCCAAATGCCAGCCCAGAGAAGTTTCCACCCACATAAAGTCAGTCTCACCTAGATTCATCCCAACTGCCATTCTGCCATCAATTCCAGCTAGAACCCAGAGGATTTTAATGTCACGAGCTGCTTTTAACATAGTCCTTTAAAAATCAAAAGGCCCCAAAGTTCTTTCTCCAGTGTCACCCACTGGAGAGTCGGCAGGCTTTATCTGCCATCACTTTAAAAAGAGAAAAAAAAAAAAAAAAAAAAAAAAAAAAAAAAAAAAGAAAAGAAAAGAAAGATATTGACACTAAAGAAGAATCTGAGGCCTCGGAATCTTAACAAGGCAGCTCTGTTTCTTATCATCTTCAAAAAGCCTTTATTAAGCCTCTCTGGGCTCATGTGGCCGAGTGAGGCACTTTACAGAATCAGATCAATCAGCGGTCCGTCAACAAACGTGTACCGCGAACCTACTGTGCGAAGCCGGCGATGTGGGGGGTATGAGGGTGAGAGGAGTGACCTCTGACCTCATGTAAAGGATGCCAAAGGTCTGTCTGCCTGGGACACTGCCTTATCCAAGTTAGGGTGGGACAGGCAGTTGATGTTGTCATGGATAGAAGAGGAGGCTGCCTGCTCTTGGAAGGAAGAGGACAGAGAAGTCTTGCGATCAGAGTTCTTGGGCCACTGTTTTCATGATCTTTGGCTCTCTGGGGCATGGAGCCCATCCTGGGTATGAGGTGTTCTCAGTACCTAGCAGAAGCCTGGTACTCAGAAATGTCTCCAAAGCAGAAACACAGACTTCAGTTACCAAAAGGGAGCCATCACGAATGAAACGTGGGAGGCCTCTCTGGGCAGGCAAACTAAATGCAGGGTGTGGGAGTCAGCTCAAGTTCAAATCCTGGTCCTTCCCTGCTGTGTGGCTTTGAGCAAGTGACTTTGCCTCTCTAGGCCTCCCTTTCCATGAAATGGGGGTGGTCTAGATGCTACATCATGGACGTGTTGTGAGTTTAAGTAAGATGTGTGTGAAGTGCTGAGCATAGTGCCTGATACAGTAGATAAGTAGATGCGAGATAAGTAATTGGTATTATTATTATTGTAGGTATTTTTATTATTGTTATTGAGAGCTTTCACTCTCTACTTCAATTCTATCAAGTAGAGCAGGAAGCTTTGGATGCCTGATTAGAGAAAATAGAGTTAGTTTGGGATATTTCATTTAGTCATTTCAACAAATTATTATTTTTTTTTCCTTTTTGTCTTTTTTCGTGACCAGCAATGGATCGAAACCCTCAGTGTCGCGCCCATACCAGACCGGGACTGGCAATGGGATCGCAACCCTCGGTGTTGCGCCCGCACCTCGCTCAGCCAGTGAGCGGCCGGTCTGTACATGGGATCCGAACCCTCGGCGGGAGCACCGCCACACTCCCAAGCGGCGCACTGTAGCAGTGCGCCACCGGGCCAGCCCTCAACAAATTATTTTTGAGCACTTACTATGTATCCACCTCCCAGAGTCTCTGTTTCACACCTAGGTGAAGCTGCTGGCCCCTTACCAGAGAGAGAGAGAGAGAGAGAGAGAGAGAGAGAGAGGAGGTGCTGGCAATACAGTCAAAAACAAGATGAGATCATTCCCCTTCAAAGACTCTGATCCGAGGACATCTATGTCTCATTTCCAACCCAAGGGCTTGGTAAACCCACCTAACATCTGCAGACATGGTGTTTGGGGCACCCTCCTCCTGGGGGTCCTTCTCCTGCTTGGGTGGGCACATCTGCTTTGGTTCTGCCCAGGGAAAGGGTCTGATGTCAGAGGTCATGAGTGAGTGGGTGTGATATCACCTTCTTCCCTTTGGTGTCTTAGCCACCCTCCCCAGGTATGGGTGTCCCTTATCTTCCTACTTTCTCCCCACAGAGGCAGTTCTGTGTCAACCTAAGACCTTGGATGGAGGGGGGTGTGTCAGTTCAAGACCCCTGGGTTTGCGTCCCTCTCTGTCACCTCCTTGGCATCTTACTTTAGGCAGAATCCTTGCTCTCTCCATCTCTAAAACAAGGACCATGGTTGATGGACAACTCTTGACTTTTCTGACAGCAAAGCTCACTGACAATCACAGTTTTTTTCAGGTATAGACACAATGATGCCAGTTTAGGGGAATTGTTTTTTGACTTCTAAAAATTTGTAATTAAACTCAGTGACTATGGATCTCAGGCTGAAGAAATACTTCTGACTCCACTGGATCCTGGCTTAAAGACAATGAAGATTCAAAGAGGGTAGTAAAAAACAGTTAGGAAAAAAAGAATATATAATTTATAAAGATAGAGAAGAAAGGACTTTTGAAGTCACTCAGACCTGGGGTTCAAATCCTATATTAGCTACTTGCTGGCTGTGTGACTTTTGGCAAGTTACTTAACCTCTCTCTGCCCCAGTTTACTCATCTGCAAAACAATGATAATAAAAACTTCCTCCTGGAATTATTGTAATGTTTATAGACAATATTTGTAAAAGGTATAGTACAGTACCTGGTACATATAAAAAGTAGATGGAAGAAATTGTTATTACTCAATAAATGAAAGCAATGCCTAGTTTAGTTTGTGTTAACTGTTGGAGGTCCATGTAATAATCTGGATTAGGTTCTGCTACATGAAACAGAAATCCCCAAATAACAATGACCTAAACAAGATAGATGTGTATATCTCTGTGATGCAAAATAAACCCAGAGATGGTGAGTGCAGGGCTGGTGTGGATCCTCTACTCCTGACATCATAAAGAACTCCCAGCTCCATGTTCCACCATCCCTAGAGTGTGGCCTCATCCTCATGTCTCAAGATGGTTGCTGGAACTCCAGCCATTGCACTGCAAGCAGCAGGGTAGAAAAGGAAAGAAGGGGCTACTTCCTCCTTTAATAGGGTTGCCAGGTTTAACAAGTAAAACTACAGTATACCCACTAAATCTGAATTTTGGATAAATAACACAATTTTTAGCATAAGCATTTGGGACTTTTTAAAATTTGTTTTTTATTTGAAATTTAAATTTAGTTGGGTGTCGTGTATTTTGTCTGAAGCCCTATCTTAAGGACATTTCCCCAGAGCATCTCACAACATTTCTATTTATATTTGTTGTTCAAGACCTAGTCACATGGCCAACCTTTCTGCCCATGAGACAGGGAAATGTAGTACTTTTTCTGGATGGCAATGTGTCCTGCTAAAAATTAGAGTCTTTATTATAAAGGAGGAAGAAGGAAAGCAATATTGGGGATAAGTGACATGCTGTCTCTCCTGTGTTTCATTTGGAAACAAGGGGTGATAACTTTTACATGTTCGAGTATAGTGTGCAAAGTCAGAAAAATAACGAATTTGATTAAAATAATGTAATAACTTCCCTTTACTTAGTGATTTAGATTTTCAAAGCACACTGAAATAACCACATATGCAGATTTTTGTTGTCCCCATTTTTTATCTGAGAAAACTGAGGCTCAGGGAAGTCACCTGACTTGCTCAAGTTCACATAGAAAGGAAATTAAATGGCTATCCAGGTCTCTAGTCAACACAACCTTTATTGGGCATTTATTAGGTACCTAGCTTGGTATGAGACTATTCAGAACAGGGTATAGAGACTATCTTGTGTGTTATTTTACTCACAGCATCTTTTACAGCATCTGGCACATAGTAGGTACTTGTATTAGTTTTCTATTGCTATATAAAAAATTGCCACGCACTTAGAATCTGAACACACATTTATTATTTTATCGTTTCCTTAGCTCAGATGTCTGAGCACAGCTTAGCTGGGTCCTCTATTCCGGATCACATGAGACTGCAGTCAAAGTGTCAGCTGGGCTGTGTTTTCATCCAGAGACTTGAGTGGGGAAGAACCTTCTTCCAAGCTCATTTAGGTGATTGAAAGAACTTATTTCCTTGTGCTGTATAACTCAGGACAGCTTGCTTATTCAAGATCAGCAGGAGAGAGAGTCTCTCACCTCAGCTAGGGCCCATTCCTGTTTTAAAGGCTTGTCAGCTGATTAAGTCAGGCCCACCCAGGATAATCTCACTTTTGACTAACTCAAAAATTAATGAATTTAGTAGTTTAATCTGCAAAATGCCTTCATCTTTGCCATATTCTATTGGCTAGAAGCAAGTCACAGGTTACGCCCACACTCAAGGAGAGGGGACTAAGCAACTCATAAATATCAGGGCTCAGAAATCACAGGGATCACCCTTAGGTCTGTGTGTCGTGGTGCCAACAAATATCTGTTGAATAAATAACTGAATGAATGGATGGATGAAAGAATGACTATATAAATGAATGAATATATTAGTGACTTAATGAATTCAAAAGGCACAAATATAAACTAGATCCCCATCTGGCTGTCAATACTATCTTATTTCTCTATATCACACCATTTACCTCATCCCTGGAGGCGCCTTCTAGCTTTGAGATTCTCAGTTCTGTAATCCATTGTCTAGTGCCTCAAGCCAAAGCCACTAGGTACCTACAGGCAGGAAACAAAGAACCCCAAACAAAGAAGCCACAAAGAGGCAGGAAGCCAGTATATCATATGGCAGCTTCGGTGTTGGAAGCCCTGTTGAAGTGCCGACAGCGTTTTTATGTTTGGTAATGGAGAACACATTTTTAATAAATATATGCAGCATTGGGGTGTCTAGTAGTAGCTATTTTCTCACACTTACACAGTAGGTATTGATTACCGACCTGAAGCCATGTCTCCTAGGAACCGTAAGTTATGTTCTTCCTGGCTTTTTGAAAACCATCCCAAGCTGTGGTGTGGTTGTCAGCTCTTGCAGTGGGAAGTTAAAGAATTTTTTTCTTGTGTTTTATTGGGAGGGGATGAAATGTTGGCCCAAAGTGAAGCATGTGGAGTCAAGCATGCTAATCCATGCAGATCTGATAGATGAATGTTAGTTACTAGCAGTTCCCAGCAACACCATGCCAGGCACTATTCTAAGCCCTTTAGGTATATAGAATGAGCTAAATCTCTCATCAACTTGGACATAGGTACTGTTATTGTCCCCATTGTCTGTGAAGAAATGCAGGTACAGCATTTGTCAGTAACTTTTGTGGGGCCATACAGTTCCTAAGTGGGAGAGTCAAGATCCAAACCCATGCAGTCTAGAAGCTGTTTCCTTAACCATGTCATGGTGCCACATTGTTGGTAGGTCGGCTGCTGTGTTGGCCTGTCTGCCCCTAAACCAGGACAACTTACCATAAAGACAAGCTGTAGAATCAGCAAGGCTGGTTCATGTCCCAGCTCCACCATCAACTACATGTGTGCCTCTGATAGTCTATTTAATCCTTCTGTGCCTCAATTTCCTCATCTGAAGAAGGGGAACAAAACTCAACCTCAAAGGATTCTTATGAGAACTGAATAGCAGAGCTTGTGAAGGTATGAAGATTATGCCTGGAGCATGGCAACGTGGTGCCCTTCTTTCCTTCCTTCCTTCCTTCCTTCCTTCATCTTCTTTCATCCACCCACCCACCCAGCCACCCATTGTCCATCCGTCCATCCGTCCATCCATCCATCTGCTCATTGTCCATCCATTCATCCATTTATTCATCCATCGTCCATCCGTCCATTCATCAACCCATTTGTTCATTCATCCATCCATCTGTCCATTGTTCATCTATCCATTCATCCATACCTCTTCCCTTCCTCTCACCTCTGTTCCTGCGTCTACAATCTGGATCTCCTTCATTTCTTATTTTGGGCTCCAAAACCACCCCGTGATCTGGAGGACCACTTTTCTAGCCTAGGCCCCCACAGCCCCTCAGGACATGGCCATCACTGTCCTGCATGTCCTTAATCTGGCCACCCTTTGGAATTGCTCAGTCCTAGACTCCAGAACCCATGTCCATTCAGGTTTTTAGCTGGGGCCTCCAGGGCTTCTGCTGATGCCCCTCACACTCTTCTGGATTCTTCTGGATTTCCTAGGAACCTCTGGCTGTTCCTTCTCCAACCTCTGTGTGGGTTGTTTTCCTCTGGTCATTTCCAGGCTGCTGGTGTTCCTCAGGCCTCTTCCTTGGCCCCACTCTCCTTCTTATTATACATATTGGGTCTGGAGACTGCCATTGCTCTCCTTACCATCTGTGCTGGAGATTTTCCATTTGCCCTCCAGAACCATGCTCAACCCTGCTCCCCCTGCTCTGTGCCTAGGAAGCCGGCCTGCAGGGCCACATTGACAGGTTTCCTCACCCTCTGGCTTCAGGCTGGGAGGCACCAGCAGGAGACTGGAGAGTGGGAGGATGGGGAAGTCCAGGTGTTTATTTCCTTCTCTCTCCCAGATGAGCCCCTCTTTCTTGGCTACAGCTCTTACTGGATCCTAGTAACTACGCCCTCCCCTTGCCCATTCAGGAGTCAGGGCGGTGTGATGGTTAGTTTTCAGTGTCAACTTGGCCAGGCTGTAGTGTCCTATTATTTAATCCCACATTAATCTAGGTGCTGCCGTGAAGGTTTTTTCGTATATGTGGTTAACATCTACAATTAAAGTTGACTTTAAGTAAAGGAGATTTTCTTCAATCGTGTGGGTGAGCCTCATCCCATCAGATGAAAAATCTTAAGAGCAAAAACTGAGATTTCCCTGTAAAAGAAGAACTTCTGTCTCCAGACTGCAGCATCAGTTCCTGATCAAGAGTTTCCAGCCTGCCGGCCTGCCCTATAAGCTCCAGACTTGCCAGTCTCCACACTAGTGCAAGGCAGTTCCTTGAAATAACTCTCTCAATAGATAGATAGACAGACAGATAAGATAGAAAGATAGAAAACAGATGATAGATAAAATAGAAGGAAAGATAGATAAAATAGACAGGTAGACACGATAGAAAGACAGAAAAATAGATGATAAATACATAAAATAGGAAGATAGAAAGATAAATAGAAAGAGGATAAAATAGAAAGATAAACAGATATGATAGAAAGACAGATGATAGATAAGTAAAAGAGAAAGCAAGAGAGAGAAGAAAGAAAGAAAGAAAAAAAAGAAAGAAGACAAAGAAAGACTATACCAGTTACAGTTCTCCTACTGGTCTGTTTCTCCGGAGGACTTGGACTGATATAGGTGATAAAGGCACCCTGCTGTTTTTAGCCCCAGGATGCTTCTTTACCCCTTTGTGAGCTTCCCTCTCCAGCTCACGTCCTTATAAGACATTAAACTCTTCCCAGTTGCCCAGTTTGAATAAACATCTGCTTCTTTCCTAGCCCCTGACTGACACCCCATCAATGTGTATAGACAAGGCCCATGTCTGTACCTACAAGTCAGACCTTGCGACTCCAGCCTTGAACCTGGCTGATGTCTATAATGGTTAATTTGATGTGTCAGCTGGATGGGCACCCAGACCAATACACTATCTCCACTTGAGCATCCCATGAGTATCTAAAACTCCAAACATGACAATTAGAGCCCGTCCTTCTCTCCTCGTACACAACCGGGAACCTGAACATTCCTTCTGCCACCCCTTCACCCCCACATTCAACCAACCACCACCCAGTCCGTGCTCCCTGCCTGCCAGATAGTGAATGTAACTGTTCACCTAATACATTTTCTGAGTTTCTGCTGTGTTACTGGCACCGTTTTTGTGCTGGGCATTGGGTGATAAAAAAGACAATCTAAGTCCCCAAACAGGAAATAACAAGAACTACAAGTAAATGAGAAAGGGAGCTGCAGAGCATAAAAAGGTGTGGACGGGCTGCTTTAGGAAGAAAAGGGTGGGCAGAGAAGCCTCTCTCAGGAGACTACATTTGACCAGATTCCTGGAGGACAGGAGGGAGGGAGTGAGCCAGGGTCAGAGTCAAGGGAAGAGCAGTCTTGGGTGGTGGGAACGGCAGATGCAAAGGCCCTGAGGTAGGAATGACTTTCGTGGGCTGGAGGAAGGGTGAGAAGGCCCGTATGGTGGGGTTGAGTAAGAGGGGTCAGAGGAGGAGCAGCCTGCCCACCTTGGCCCACCTTGAGGCAGTGCCCGAGCCCAAATCCTGCTGTGTCTCTCCTGGATTGCTGCAGCAGCCTCCTCATTGGCCTTTCTTTTCCTCTGCTCCAATCTGTCCTCTGCAACCAGTTTGGGTTGATTGCATCTTGGTCTGACTTTAAAACCTCCAGAGCCCTCAGGATCAAGTCCAAAATCTGCAGAGAAACACATAAAGGTCCTCTTGATCCATCCCCCTGGTCTCGGTCACTCCATAGCACCTCCTTTTCCTCACTCCACTCCATCCCTTGGGAACATCGTCTAATCCTCGTGCTCTCTCTGACATCTAGGGCTTTGCCTATGCTGTTCCCTCTGTCTGGAAAGCCTCCCATTCCATTGGCTACCCCTGTGCTTACTCCAGACTCAGCTTGAATGTCACCTCCTCCATGAAGCCTTCCATGACCCCCAGCCTGGGTCAGAGGTTCCTACTCTGAGTTATCACAGCCCCTGTATTGACCCATCAAAGCCCATTTTGTTGTACAGAATGTGTGTCATCTCTTTGAGGACAGTGAGTGTGCCAATTATATCTGAATCCCCAGTATCAAGCAAGTGCTTGACATTTAGTAGATGCTCAGCAAATATTGTTGAAATAAAGGAGTAAAGAAAACAGCAATGGACTCAAGGATGCAGAAAAGATGTGTGGCTCTGTGTTTACCTTGGCAATCTAACAACGCCCATGCGGGGATGAAATTCACACACAAGAAATCACGGGGTGCTTAAGGCTAAGCTGGGTGGAGCAACAGAAGGAGAAAAAAGGGGCTCCGTCCTCCCTTAATAGGATTGCCAGATTTAGTAAGTGAAACTACGGGATACCCAATGAAATTTGAATTTTGGATAAATAACGCATAATTGTAAGCATCAGCATTTGGTACATAATTGTAAGCATAAGCATTTGGTACATATTTTTTTAAATTTGTTTTTTACTTGAAATTTAAATTTAAATGGGTGTCCTGTGTTTTATCTGGGAGAGCAGGGATAGCTTGGGGAGGACTGGGATATTGGGGGATTATTTCTAAGAGGAGAAATAGCAAAAGATGGAGAGGGGAGAAGGAGAGGAACTTGAACGGCGCCTCAGAGAATGACTAGGGTTTGCACTGGTGCAGAAGGGGGTCAGTAGTTCCAGCAAGGGAAACAGCACCAGCAAAGACAGGGGTGGGACTGAGCAGAGCCCCTGGTCCCTAGGATAGCTGTTNTTTGTGCTGGGCATTGGGTGATAAAAAAGACAATCTAAGTCCCCAAACAGGAAATAACAAGGACTACAAGTAAATGAGAAAGGGAGTTGCAGAGCATAAAAAGGTGTGGACAGGCTGCTTTAGGAAGAAAAGGGTGGGCAGAGAAGCCTCTCTCAGGAGACTACATTTGACCAGAGTCCTGGAGGACAGGAGGGAGGGAGTGAGCCAGGGTCAGAGCCAAGGGAAGAGCAGTCTTGGGTGGTGGGAACGGCAGATGCAAAGGCCCTGAGGTAGGAATGACTTTCGTGGGCTGGAGGAAGGGTGAGAAGGCCCGAATGGTGGGGTCGAGTAAGAGGGGTCAGAGGAGGAGCAGCCTGCCCACCTTGGCCCACCTTGAGGCAGTGCCCGAGCCCAAATCCTACTGTGTCTCTCCTGGATTGCTGCAGCAGCCTCCTCATTGGCCTTTCTTTTCCTCTGCTCCAATCTGTCCTCTGCAACCAGTTTGGTTTGATTGCATCTCGGTCTGACTTTAAAACCTCCAGAGCCCTCAGGATCAGGTCCAAAGTCTGCAGAGAAACACGTAAAGATTCTCTTGATCCATCCCCCTGGTCTCAGTCACTCCATAGCACCTCCTTTTCCTCCCTCCACTCCATCCCTTGGGAACATCATCTAATCCTCGTGCTCTCTCTGACATCTAGGGCTTTGCCTATGCTGTTCCCTCTGTCTGGAAAGCCTCCCATTCCACTGGCTACCCCTGTGCTTACTCCAGACTCAGCTTGAATGTCACCTCCTCCATGAAGCCTTCCATGACCCCCAGCCTGGGTCAGAGGCTCCTACTCTGAGTTATCACAGCCCTTGCATTGACCCATCAAAGCCCATTTTGTTGTACAGAATGTGTGTCATCTCTTTGAGGACAGTGAGTGTGCCAATTATATCTGAATCCCCAGTATCAAGCAAGTGCTTGACACTTAGTAGATGCTCAGCAAATATTGTTGAAATAAAGGAGAAAAGAAAACAGCAATGGACTCAAGGACGCAGAAAAGATGTGTGGCTCTGTGTTTACCTTGGCAATCTAACAACGCCCCTGGGGGGATAAAATTCACATGCAAGAAATCACAGGGTGCTTAAGGCTAAGCTGGGTGGAGCAACAGAAGGAGAAAGAAGGGGCTCCTTCCTCCCTTAATAGGGTTGCCAGATTTAGTAAGTGAAACTACGGGATACCCAATGAAATTTGAATTTTGGATAAATAACTCATAATTGTAAGCATAAGCATTTGGTACATATTTTTTTAAATTTGTTTTTTACTTGAAATTTAAATTTAAATGGGTGTCCTGTGTTTTATCTGGGAGAGCAGGGATAGCTTGGGGAGGACTGGGATATTGGGGGATTATTTCTAAGAGGAGAAATAGCAAAAGATGGAGAGGGGAGAAGGAGAGGAACTTGAACGGCGCCTCAGAGAATGACTAGGGTTTGCACTGGTGCAGAAGGGGGTCAGTAGTTCCAGCAAGGGAAACAGCACCAGCAAAGACAGGGGTGGGACTGAGCAGAGCCCCTGGTCCCTAGGATAGCTGTTGGAGAACCCCGGAAAAATGCCAGCTGGGCAGCAAAGGGCAAGATGATCGAGGCTGTAAGAAGTCATGGCGAAGAGCAGAGTCGCTGGAGTCAGACCTGGGTTCAAATCCTGCCTCCACCATTTGGAAACCATTTAACCTTGAACAAGTTACATCACCCTTTCAGGTCTGTTTCCTCTTCCATAAAATGAAGATCATGAAAATTAAGCTTCAGGGCCCTCTTGTTCTCACAGGCTCCTTCAAAACTCTGGAAGGTGCTCTAGAGATATTTTCACAGGGGCATATGGTTTTGCAAAAATGGTACAGTCATTTCATATTTTTTTTCTTAAAGGAGACCCCCTAATTAAATAAACTTTAGGACCCACAAAACCTAAGTCTCCCCCCACACCCCTAGTTCACCTGTCTACCTGCTAGAGTTGTCTAGGGGATTAAATGGAATCATACGTATAAAGCTTGGAATCATACGTACATAGTGCTTGGCATACAGCAGATGTTCAATAAATGTTAGCCATCATTATACCCATTACCTCCATCATCATCATTGTGTTCATCAGGATAATGAGAGGCAAACCAGAGAAAGTGACTCCAACTAACTTGAGAAGAAAAATAATTATTGGGAGAATTTCTGGCAACACCCAGGATCGGCAAGAAGGCTGATGAACCAGGCCTGGGGAACTGTCAGGAATGGGGACATCTGGGCCATGAGAGGGCCCCCCTCCCATCTCTGCAGGCAGTGTTCAGCAACATCATTCCCTTTTATGAGTTTACTTTTCCCCCCCTCTGAAGAGGAGTGTTTTAGTCTTTGCAGATAAGACAAATAGGTCTGCCTTAAATATTTCTATTACTTAAAAGTTCATAAATCTATTGGTTTAAAACTGTCAGCACGATGGGAAAATTCTGAGATGGAGCCACGCTTATCACCAGGTGAGGAATTTGCCCAAAGCGGGGGCAGGATGCTGAGTGAGGGATGGTGGCAGTGCCCAGAAGTGAGTTGCCTCCTGGCCCCACTCATGACTCTTGCCTTCCCAAGAAGCATTTTAACATCTGGAATTAACAGCCAGGTATTGCATGAGTCAGGGATCTGGCCCACTGTGAGCTTCCCTTACCAATTCCCATATCCCTTTGTCTGGCATGAGGTGATGTCAGGCACACATGCTTCAAACCTGAGTGTCCCTGTGTGTTTGGAAAATAAGAAGTATTTTCCACTCACTGCTCATTCCCTGAAGAGTGCTAGGAAAAGTTTCAGACAAGAAATGAAAAAGATACTATAAATGTTTAACAACGACCTCTCTTGGGGGAGGAAAAAAAAGCACCCCAATTTGTATTACTTGCCAATTTCTGTGGTATAAATGCTTCCAGTGTCACTGACATCACTGAACACAGCTAGGAAGAGATGATAAGTAGCACCCCATTATATGGGACTTCCACCGCATAGATCCAGCAGGTGCAAATCACCCCCAAAAAGTAGAAAATGATATGCTTTGAGAATTTATTACCTTTGTTTTTAACAATTTATTTCATATAATCTTACATAATTTAATTTTTAATAAGGGCTGCATTTAATAACTGGTTGAAAATTTAACAGTTGGCTCTTGCAAGCTGGTACAAACCAGCTCCTGCACAACACTGATTCCAGGCCCCTTATGGGCATGCAGGTTTGAAGACCAGCACTGCCACTTTCAGTGTGTGTGATCTTGGGCACCTTATTTTGTTTAAAAAGATACCTTTCTCTGAGCTAACACTCATACAGAGCTTACTCTAAGTAAAGCACCCTTCAAAGTATTTTATTTGATCTTTTCAAGATTCCTACAAGGCAGACACCATCATTATCCCTTGTTTACAGATGGGGGCAACGAGACACAGAGAGACCATGTGACTTGTTCAAGAACCCACAACTAGAAAATGGTGGGGTTGATTTGAACCCAGGCCATCTGGCTCCACTAGCTATTCTAGCCACTGCTCCACACTGCCTCTCTATGCTGCTCAGCCAGATGCTATTATGTATCTAATGGGGTGGTGGTGAGGATATAAAGTTTAATTGAGTTGATGTAACAGACCACTCAGCATGCCACCTGGCACATGGGAAGCCCAAATAAATGGTAGCTACCATGAGCATGCTTGATAAAGGACTAGGGAAATTCCTTTTGGGCAGGAATCCCTGTGGGTAAGAGAGGTGGTTCTGTCCAAGCAAAAGGGAGAGGCTGGCTAGTGTGCTATCGGCTGGCTGTGAAGAGCTCTGATGAATCATCAGCTGTCATTCTATTATTATCCAGGCTTCAGGCACCCAACCTCTTATCTACACTCACTCTGCAAAAATATGCTCGCTCCCCACAGAGAAACCTCGGTGCACAGCGCTGGTGGACTCCTAGAATAAAGCCAAAGTTTGAGATTTCCAAAAAGTTTCAGAATCCTGCCATCCAACCCACTGAGTGTGAGGAGCTGTTGCTTGCTGGATGGGAAGAACAGGGCTTGGATGCGGAAGACCTGAGGATGGCTCCCACGGTCCCTTTGAACTTTGGACTGGAAAGTCTCCATTTGTCTCTCTGCCTTCCTTCACCCTGGCTGTGTCCTGGGAGGCTGTGCCCAGGTTCAGGCTGCTTTGTTTTCTGTCTTTCTGTTGGGTTTTGCCTATGGGACACCAGTAGAAGAGGATGAGAGAAAAGAGAGAGGTTGAGGTATTTATTCACCTGGCTCCCTTTGTGCCTGCCTTGCATGGGTTTGCAGCGGTGGCATTCTTGTAGCAAAGACTGCAGCTTCTTCCAGGTAACAGTGCTCTTTTAAGCACTCATTCTCACCAGCTTCTGTAAACCTCTATGTCACCCCGTCCCTTGAGGTCTCAAGGTGGTAATGATATCCCTCCCTTGCTAGCCTTGGGGTTCTCCATCATCCCTGTCAGTTAACCCAGACCCACACCTTTGTAAATTACCCATTCATTCAACTTTTGTTTACCCCTTTTGAGTGTGCATCTGTTTCCTGCCAAGACATAAAACCCTTTCTCTGAACCTCAGTTTGTCTATCCATGAAATGGGTCCCCCCACTTCCCAGTCCACCTTGCAGAGGTTGCCTTGAGGGTAAAGCAAAACCTAGATGGGAAAACTCTCCGAGGAAAACAAAAGTTCAAAGTGCCACCCAGGAGCCAGGCATTAGTGTTATTAATAAAAGCCAGATAGATCTCCTCACTTTGCCTCTGCCTCCCTGCCTGGAATCCCCCTCCCCTCCACGCCCCCTGACCTCCTCTCCACGTCTCTGCCTTGACAGCCTCCTCCTCTGGCTGATGTTCCCACTAAAGCCATCTTCCCTCCCCCCGCCTGCCCTGAGCCTCCATGTCTGCTGCGGGATGAAGCGCCCGGCTAATATAAGCGTGTTTACATTAAAATATAAGGACAATTACACCAGCCAATCTAATAGTCGGTTCTGTATATGTTACCAAGTACTTAGGGCTCTCTTTTGGAAAGCCATTACGCCCATGTGATTCCCCTCAAAGCCTTTCTTGAGGATTTTGTTTTGACAGGAGGGCATTAAAGGGTTGAAACTGATAGCATAAGCACACCACTTACACACTTTGATCAAATCGGTCCATAATTCTCCTGAAGAAAGTCTTGTATATATTAGGAAGGAAATTAATTTTATTGCTGCTGTGGCTTTGCTGGTTAATGGCCCAGCAAGTTGGCCGGCCCCAGAGGGCGAGCTGTGGGAGGTGGGCTCCTTGCTTCCCTCCCAGGCTCCCGGTCCACGGCTGCAAGGGGAAGATGATCCGGCAGGCTCTGGGCAGCGAGAGCCCCGGAGGCTACAGGATGCGGGGTGTGGGTGGTGTAACCTGCTCCTTCTGACCTCGCCCCTCACTGTGGTTGTCACAGCTGAAATACACATGGGACACTCACTGCCTGATGATTCGGTCCAAGCCCAGAGCACATGTCATAAGCAATCCGCATTAGAGGGGATTAAAATACTGTAATTTGGAAGGCCTAGGCAGTGAAATGGTATTGTCCATTTAGCTGTACCAGGAAACAAAACTAGAGAGAAGAGAAGTCAAATACTGAGGGCAGGGGTCCGCCCACCATTCCACGTGATGAGCACTTGACCTGAAGTTGGCATCGGTGCCAGATGGGAACAGGGTCTCCTGGCTTCTTCCTGGTTCTTATGTGATGAGTACTAGTCTACAGGTTAAGATGATAGTGTCTTTTACAACATGCCTCCAAATGCCAGCCAGAAACCTCATCTGGCCACTTCAAATGAAGAAATACCCAACTGTTCCTATACCTGAGGGCCAATGGCACATAAAGGAGTATTTTAGGTATGTGTGGTTCTTGCCTGTCTCACTGATTTTAGAACTTAAGTTCCCCACAAAAGGTAACTTTCTGTACTTTAAGAAAATAACCTCAAGTAGATTTAAAATAAAAACAAAAAAACAAACATATGAAAACCACGATCAATATCATATCATGTGGGAGGTGGAGAGTGGGTGGGAAAATAGGTGAAATGACGATCTGGACGTGGTCATTGTTGAAGGTACAGGGAGCGGGGTGTATTATACTATTTTGTTTACTTTGTGTATGTCTGAATGTTTAAAAATATTTATAAGAATGCTTCTGGTTTTATTATTAAGTGATAGCTGAATCATCTGAATTTTAGAATTGACAAGCCTGCTTCACGTTTTTTGTGAATCTCTGTAACTGACCTGTTTAGAGCCGTGCTATATTTTTGACCTACTGTGTAATGAGTGCACTTAAGTACGTGTGTGTGTGTGTGTGTGTGCGCGTGCGTGCACTTGTGCGTACATGTACACATCTTTATGGAACAAAGCAAATATGCTAGTGAATGCCGCACCCCCCCCACCAAAAAAAAATTAAAGAAAAATGTGAAGATTGGTTTTATTTTTTTTAATTTATCAATGTACAATGTAGTTGATTTTCGCGTCCCTTTACCAATTCCTCTTCCCCCCTCCCCCGCCCCTCTGAAGACTGGTCTTATAATGACCTCATTTCCATTCTCTTGAGTTGTAGAATGATTACTGGAGTGGGAGAGAGAAGGATCAAATAGATATTTCACAGCATGGGGGCTATTTATGCTTCTGGAATTTAACAAGGCAGCAACAGGGAAAAGAGAACCAGTTTGTGCTCCAAAAGACCTGAACCTCATCAGCTCACATTCCAGTTATCTGTTGCTGCATAACAAACCATCCCAAAATTAGTGGTGTAAAACAACAATCATTTCATTAGGTTCGCAGACTATGTGTCACGAAGTCAGACAAGGCACAGTGGGGATGACTTATCTCTGCTCCTTGATATCTAGAACTTCTGCTTGAAGACACATGGCTAGCAGTGACTTGAACAGTGGAGGCTGGAATCATCTGGAAACTTATTAATCATGTGTCTAGTGCCTGGGTTGGGATGACTGGAATGCTAGGCACAGCTGGGGCTGTCAGCAGGAGCACCTACATGTGGCCTCCCCATGTAGCTTGGGCTTCTCCCAGCATGGCAGCTGGGTTCCAGGAGGGAATATCCCAGGAGGGAACATCTAGAGCAGAGGCATTGCAAGGGAGCGAGAAGGAAGCAGCATGACTTTTTCTGACTGAGCCTCAGAAATCATGCTGCTTCACTTCTGCCACATTTTATTGGTTACGCATGGGTCACTAAGACCAGTCCAGATCCAAGGGGAAGGAATTAGACGCCACCTCTTGGTGCAGAAGTGGCAAGATAACATTGCAGAAGAAGAACGTGATAAACAAGACATATTACTGCAGGCATCATGGGAAGATACCATCGACCATGGTCCACAGGCACCCCCACCATGCCTTGAATGGACGTTTCCTGAGAATTTATTATGTGTCAAACACTGAGCTCAGCAGTTTATATGCATAATGTTATTTCATTCATACAACAACTCCATGAGGCAGCTACCATCTTCGTACTCCTGTAACATGCAGGAATTCAAGGCTCAGAGAGAACGAGTGACTTGCCCAAAGTCACCTAGCTAACAAGTAAGGGAGGTGAGATTTGGACCCAAGCGTGCGTGAGTCTAGCCACACTCTCCATAACATACTGTTTTGCTAGAACTTCCTTTTTTCTCCTCCACTTTGTTCCCTCTCTGCCTGTCCTCAAGAAATTCTTCTGTCTTTCAAGAAATATTCCACTCTTTATTTTTGTCTGATCTCACCAAGATGCATAGAGGCATCATCTCAACTCTCATAGGTAAAGCATGGAATACTACCCCCATTTAACAGATGGGAAAACCAAGGCCTACAGAGGGAAAGTGACTTGCTAAGGTCACACTCAAGGCCACCAGCTCAGCTTACCAATTGGTTTATAGATTGCATATCACCCTTGAACAGCACCTAGACTGGGCCTGTCTGTGATATATGAGGGGTGGGTCCCTATGGCCCCTGACCAGCTCTTCTCTTCCACCCCTGTCCCATTTGTCTCCAGTCAGGCTGCTCCCATGATTGTCAGGCACATAAATGATGGGTCTCCTTGTTCTCTGTTTCTTCCCATCTCTACCCAATCTCCCTTTCCTCTACCTCACTCCAGCTTTGGCCTCCTGAGCTATCTCATCCCTTCCTTAGTGGGGGGGTCTGGTGCAGCCAGAGAGAGTCCAGCGCTGAGAAATGTTTACACTAGAGATTAGCATTTATCTCTATACTTTCAACCTCTCTGCCCATGCTCAGTGCTGCTGTCTGCATCGAAGGAGGAATGGCCCCCAGAGATGAGAGCCAGCCAGGCTGGGGCCATCTCCCTAGCATCCGAGTCCCCTGAACCCCCCTCCCCACCATCTTTGGGGTCAGCCCTCCTATGCTGTTCTTTCTCAATCTCTGATAATCCAGGGGTTTCCAGATGAAGGCTAGAACCTTCCTAAAAATCTAAGTTTGCACCCTCTTTTTAAAGGGGACTTTTGCTTATGGGTATTTGAGCCACGTGAACCCTTTGACCCAGGAACTAAACATCCAGGAACCTTATTCTACAGAAACTATCACCTGTGTATGCAAAAAGTACAAGCGTATTTATTTCAGCATTTTTTGTATTAGTAAAAAATGAGGGGAAAAATATATATCTTCACTGATAGAAACAGCCTAAATAAACTCTGCTACATCAAAACTCCAAACTAGAAGGCAGCTATTCAAACGAATGTGGTTAAGAAGGATGTGCCAACCTGGGAAGATGTTCAGATTATATTGTGTTTCCTTTAGGGTCCCGGCAGGAAACTTATAGCACATTGAAGCTGGGTTATTTAAAAAGAATTAAAGGAAGGGACTATCTGTAAGTTTTGGCAGGGCTTATAGAAACCAAAAAGAGACCCATGGCACCTCAAGGCTAGCAACACAGGGGAGCTGTTACCACCTTTGGCCTGAGGGTCAAGGGCAGCTGGGGTGCTCTATTGGCCAAACCTACCCATAAACTAGAGAGCAAGGGAGTCAGATGCTGTAATCCTCCTGGGGCACTGAGTGGGGCAGAGAAAGATAAAGATGGACATGCATGGGCAAAAAAATTAATCCAGCACACTGAGCTAAATAAAGAAAAACTAAAAACCATACATATGGTACACTTTCTTTTATGTAAAAATATAAAACCGAGAGAAAACACCTCAAAACTATATCTGCATGTGTATAAATATAGAGAAAATGTACGGAAGGATTAATTACAAATTGTTAATGTTAATTCCTTTGGGGGAGGAGAAGGAGATAAAGGAAAGTTTTCGTACTTTCCTATACTCTTTTCCTCTTATATCTTAATTTATTATTAATAAAGTACATGCATGTAGTGTTTAAGTAAATTTTAAGAAAGAAAAGAGTTCTTTTTTAGTCCCTATTTTTTCCTTCCTTTTTATCTCAACTTACCCCTGAGCTCCAGCATCTTCTCTTCAAGTGGGCACCCCTGCACACTGTATCCCCCACAAGTGGCTAGAAATGTCAGGGGGGTCCTTAAAGTGGCTAAAGATGAGGCTTGAAGTAAAGCTACCAGCTTGGAGGGAGGGATGGAGCCTTGGGCTTAAAATTAGAAAGTCCTGCTTCAATTCCAAGCTCTACAACTGACTTGGTAGCTTGCCTTGGGCAATTGGGTTCAGTCTTTTTTCTTGTCAAGGGCAATCATGACAGTATCTGCATCAGGATGCTTATTTGAAAATGCACTTGGCATGGTGCCTGGTGTGTGGATGGTACCCATCGTGTGTCACGGCTTCCACTTCTAGTCTCCAGGAAGTTAGAGGTTTCTGGAAGGTGTTCACATCCATACATTTGGCTTTAGTGGAGGAAAAGGTTTCTGTGCAGGCTGCTAACAACATTCCTCCTTTTCTTTACATTTAGGTCCCCCTGTCCCAGGCTCTTCTGATCCCCTATAGATTCAAAGGCCAGTGGAGAGAGGCTCAGAGTGTGGTAATTGTCCCCCAGGCCCTCGTCCACCTGATAGGACGCAGCTGTCCAGGGGAAGAGAAGGCACATTAGATAAGACAGTCAAACAAAGGCTACACTTTGTATATTTGATTTGTCTGACCCAATTCCCAGGCCCCACAGTGACAGGTTCAGAGCCGGGGGAGGGGGTGAAAAAGAGGGCATGGTTTCCATCTCCCTCCTTGGGGCTGTCCCCATCTTTCCTGGACCCTTGGCCATCTCATTGAGGTCACCCATTCAAGAGCTTTGAATCTGCAGGCCAACAAAATTTGAGTTCAAATGCTGACTGTGCTTCCGTGGGACATTGCACAGGTTGAGTCACTGCTCTGAGACTCGGTTTCCTCAGTATGTAAAATGGGCCCAATAATGCTCATTTTGGAGCATATCAGGTCTTGTAAGCAAGATGCAGTTAGCACCAGGTCTGATAGGTTCTTTGCTATCTTTCCTCCTTCCTTGCCTTCTAGGGAGGGGAGTTAGGATATTCAGCTTTCTGGGGCCTGAGCCCCTTTCAGCAGCCTGGGGTCCCAACTAAGCCAGGCTGACAATTCACAGATTGTGTCCTGTGGCGCCTTCACTTGATTATTCAGGAAGGTCTGACCCAGGTAAGAGTAATGATCATTGTCCAGATCCTGTGGGTTTTCTCATCTGCTTCTGCCCCAAACTGGTAACACCACGAGCAAAAAAATGCCACGAGCATGAGGGGGAAAAATCGTGCAAGAAAAACACATAAGTATCATTCTGTCAGACATGAAATTAGATGAAAGGAACTCAGAAGACACAAAAAGATTAAAAAAAAATTTCAGAAGGCATTTTGTGGAGTAAAACATGATACTTTTTTTCTAACAAAATTAACTCAAAAAGGATTTGAAATAAGTCTTACTTTGACATTTAAAAATTGTTAGAAGGCTCATAAACAGACAAATGGTATTCAGAACAGATAGATTTATCACCTATACAAAAGAGGTAAACAAACAAAACACTGACTTCATAAAATAATCAGAAACCTGAGTATGTTAGAACCCCAAAGTCAGATTCTCAGGTACTTAAAAGTTATGCAAACTTGTGACAGTATTATAACAATTCACATGTTTTTAAAAACTTTTTTCATGATACTTGTCAAATTTGTTTAGTCCCCATCCCACATAGAATGCCAAGTGCTTGAGGGCAGATTGCTGGTCTGTTTGGTTCACCTACAACACAAGTACCTTGGACAGTGCCTGCCACAATGTAGTTACTCAATAAATATTTGTTGTATGAAAAATAAATCACCTGCTTATGGACCCCTTTCCTTTAGCAAATGTCTTGCCCTCCTGTGTTTCTACTACCCCAGAGAAGAAGTACAGTGTAGAGGTTCAGTTTTGAGCCTCTGTAATTGAGGACCTTCCATGTACCAGCTGTGTGACTTAAGTCGAGCGACTCAACCTCTCTGAGCTTCAGGATTCTCTTTCAATCTTATATTGAAATATATCATCCCTTCTAAAGAGCATAACAAATCTAGACAGGAACATTAAAGTTAATGCCAATGAAACAGCGTTTGAAGTGTCTCAGAAGCCCTCTGAGCCCCTCCCCCATTGCATCTCTCTTCCTACCCACCCCCATTGAACCATGACCTCTACTCTGAATTTTTTTGTGGCAATTATTCTCTTGCTTTTCTTTATTGTTTTATCACTTACCTCTGTGTCTCTAAACAATGTACAGATTGAGTATCCCTTATCTGAAATGCTTAGGACCAGAAGTATTTCAGATTTTAGAATATTTGCAGTTACATAATGATTGGGCATCCCTAATCCAAAAATCCAAAATCCAAAATGCTCCAATGAGCATCTTTTTTGGGTGCTCAAAAAATTTTAAATATTTGGATCATTCACATTTTGGGTTTTCAGATTAGGGATGCTCAACCTGTATTATCTTCATTTTGCCTTTTGCACTTTATATAAATGAAAACATGCTGTATGCATCCCTCTGTGAGTTGTGTTTTGGCTCAACATTGTATCTTTTAGAGTTCTCCATTTTCAAGTATGCAACTATAATTCATGCACTTTTTTATTGTTGATTGGTTTTCCAGTATGTGGATAGATCACATTTTAATTATCCATTCTACTGATGATGGACCTTTGGATCGATTCCCAGTTTTTGCTTTACAAATGATGCTACCATGAGCACTGCTGTGTGTACCTCCCAGAACATGAGCACAGGAATGTCTCTAAGGCACAGACCCAGTCATGGAATTGCTGGCTCATAAGGCGTGTACACTATCAGCTTCAGTAGATGAGGCCACCCCATTTCCCAAAGTGGATTGTATCAATTTATCCTCCCACCAGCAATGAATGAGCCCTTGTTGTTTCACATTGTCATCAAAACTTGCAATTAGAGCTAAAATTTCTTTATCCATAAATGCGTGTATTGACTCCTGCCTCAAAACCTTCCTGTGATGATTCCATGAGATAACACAAGTCAAAGCTCTGGTCCACAGTAAGCCTATTTTGGGCCCAAGATACTTTTTCAGGAGCAGCAGAAGAAACCTTGTTCATCTACATGACATTGACCTAAGCTGTATAAATGTTGGAGAACTATCAGTAGAGTCAGTTAGGAACAATGCTCACAACAGGCACACAAAAGATGCTAACTGAATTAATAAGGGAAAAGGATTGAGTGAACAGAGAGGTTCTCATCTGGGGGACCCAGTAATTAATGGGAAGTCAAATGTTTGAGCCCTTAAATTAGTTTAAGCTCTATAAATACCATCTCATTGATCCTCTCAATGAGGATCCAGCCCTATGAGGTGGATAGTACACAAAATTCATTTGTCATATGAAGAAACCAAGACAGAGAAAAATTACGTAACTCATTCAGGGCCACATAGCAAATTAGCTCAAGAAACCTCACTCTAAAACACATTATACTGCCTTTTTCCTGAAGGGGATACTCGACTCTTGGACCAAGATAAATATTGAGATTTATGAATTTCAAAAATACAAGTTGGCTATCACCAGGAAAGGAATTATGTAACCCATATAGATCCATTGGTTACATAACTCCTCTGTGAGATCTGAGAAGGTGGCATTGAAGGCTTTGCCTTGAGTAGAGAAGACGGGACAGGTAGTAGCTGTCATTTTCAGGGAGGTGGGAAGTGAAGGAGTTAAATGGTGTCAGGTCAGACCTGCATTAAATTTAGGAGAATTCACTTGTGTGATTAGGGGAAGAGAGAAAAACGCACATTCAATAGTGCACAGGGTCCCTCCCACCTCTCTATTCACTGAGTGTGCACCCAGCATGAAGGTGAGGTGGGACCCAGTTGGGGTCCTTGCAGGAAAACAATGACAAACCCAAAGGTGGTTGAAGGGAGTAGAAATAAGGAACATTTTGCAAAGGAGTGAGCAACATTAAGGGAAATAGCAAGGGGAAGTAATGCACCCTGGGACTATTAACTGTGGAAAGCAGTTATTACCCTCAGCCTGAAGGCACGGGAAGGGAACAGTTGTACCAGAACCCACAGAGAGCTGAAGGTGAGGCTGTAGGCACAGGAAGGAAGACACTGCTATACCACAGCCCATGAGGGGAGAGGGGAGAGAACAAATATCCCTCTCCCTCTGCCCCTCTCCCACCCTCCAGTCTTCTGCTAGTGACTTCCTTTGGCCAAATTTAACCAGAAGCCAGAGGTCAAAGGAGCCCAGATTACTCAGCCCATAACAATCGCCCTCTGAAAGCAGGGTGAGGAAGGGTGAGGACTGAATCTGGTGAGCAAAGAAGGACACATCTGCCATCCCCTTGCCTTTTCTGTTTCCATGACCCCCCTCCCACCTTGTGTGAGCCTCTCACCAGGTTTGAGTGTCACTCCAGAGTTCGAGGATATTTAGTATAATACAACATGGCCCCAAAGTTTGTCAAGACATTTGCTTCGCTGCCCCTCACACAAAGCAATCTATTCGAATTTTGGGGAAGAACACTGACCTGTTAAGCTTGATTGGAAGACAGCATGTTGTCATCCAACTGGCACTTTCTAAAGAATTTTCATGAGTCATGCTAACTTTAGAAGTTCCCATTACATTAGAAAAGATTCTGCTATACATGTCTGACAAAGGCAGAAAGATGGCAGATAACTGGAGATGGATTTGTAGAGGTTGTTCTAGAATACTCCAAGACTCAACATATTCAGTAGCATCCCAAGAAAGACTCAATGCATCCGGTAGTACCCCAGAGTTTCCCACGCCAGCCCAGAAGTGGGAATAAACCATCAATGGTTGCCAAGCTGGGGAACTGGTTTTGCAGAAGAGGTTGTCCCATGAAGCACTTGTCAGGGTCTGCCCGCAGTTGACACATGTGAGTCTTCATGTGACTATGTTGCATCTTCTTCTAAAGAAGGTGCTGCAGGAGCCCTGTCTCTGCAGAATAGTGACCATGGCTCTGCCACTTGCAGTGGTAGACACTGTGAAGACATAGATACTGGGAGTGCTGGCTGCAAGAGCTTTTGGCTGTCAGCATCTTCAGGGATCACATCAGCTGCAGGGAACTGCATAGCCATGGTCACTCTCTTCTGTGAGTGGCCCACATTTAATGACCAGTGACAGCAGAGGTATAGAGTCCTGGCCATTTTTGCTCTAGAGCTCCCCACGCAGTTGACTAAGGCTTTGAGCCTCGGTCACAGCTCAACCTCCACCTGCTCTTGCATACTTCTCCTCCCTTCCACAGGCACTGATGAAGAGCATCTCCTCACAAAACTCTTGCATGCCAAACTCTATCTCAGAGTTTGCTTTCCAGGGAGACCACCACCAACATTTGCTAACTGTGTTAACCTTGGGTAAATTACTTAATCTCTCTATGCCTTGTTTCCTTTCTGTAAAATGGGGGTGAGAAGGGTACTTGCCTCAGCAGCTTGTTGTGAACATTAAATGAGATTACATGTGTACAGTGTCTAGAACAGTGTTTAGCATGCAGTGAGCCCTCCACCATTGTCACCTATCATTGTTCTGATTAGTTTTGCACTCCTGAACACAGCGTCATGGTAGGAGGCATTCTGTGGAATAGTAGTCATTTTGAGAAGTACTAGTAATATCTGGCATTGCTCATATCTACTTGTGACAGATATTTCCCATGTGCCCTCCAGCTCCACTCTACAACCTTCTCCATCTGGCTCTATGCCTAAGAGGCAGACCTGTGTGGACTACAACAATGGACTCCTGTGCTCACCAGCTTCATTGGGTTCAGCTAATGGAAAGCCCCAGAGGGAGGTGGGTGGGTAGAAGTACAATTAGAGTAGGGTATTGACTCTAAGGTGTTTGCCTTGGGCTGGATGTGACTTTAACAAAGGGTCCTGGCTCCTCTCAAGCAGGAAGTGAGTTTCTCCTCTGAGTTCCAACAACTGCTACTTTCTCTCATCTCTTTAAACCTAGAACAAGCCCCCCAAAATCTTCTATTACGATTCACATAACATTCTCTAACACTTATAGTATCCCTACATCCCACTCACATTTTTATGAATAATCACCTTATTAAATTTCCCTCAAATTACTCAACTTATGGCATCATCTTTTTCTTTTGGGACCCCAAGTGGAATATTATTTTTCACTCAGCAAACTTTACTTAGCCCATGTTGTGAGCCAAATAATATGCTGGGTACCTTCATGAGCCTAAATCAACTCAGGCTTTAAGTGTGATAGTGAAGATGGTTCCCAAATCCCTGGGGCTTGAGTAAGACAAGCAAATTCACTGACGTGGGAAGACTAGACCTGACAGTTCAGTTCACACTAAGGCACTAATGAGCTACCCACATTCTGCTTCTTTCAAAGGCGTTTTCATTCCCAAACTCTCCTAGGGAAACCAAGGTGATCCTGTTCTTGGCTTTCTCCAGCAAGCACTGTGTAGAATTTAGAAGTTGAAGCCCAGTCAACATAAATTGTAGCTCCAATTATTTTTATAGGGCCAGCTGTACTTTCCCCATAAATGAGCACTGGGAGCAAGAGGGTCATGCTTAAGCCAAAGTTGTTCATTTTCTGCTGGTAGAATGTTAGGCAGTGTAACCCCTCCACTGGAAAAGCACTTTGTGGTAGTATATAGCTTTCCCATACAACTGCACTTACTGCCACACTTGCTGATACCAGTGGGGCAGAAGTGCCCTGGAACAGCCAAGTAGAAGTAGACAAAGAGTCAGTGAGGCAAATACCCAGCCTATTTCTTCTGGAGCATGACACTTATTAATTTCAGCTGAGAAGGAGCCAACCTAATCCAGTCTGAGAAGGGTCCAAAACAGCCAGTTCCTTTCTCCTGAAGGAAAACCTGTCCCTTGTCCAAGTTTCAACTTCCTTCCTGTAAAGTGTGAAGTTGCGATGGAAACAGTCAACCCTGTTTATTTTGCCTGTAATACAGCTCTAGCCAGAGGAATGAGCATTGGACGAAAAGGTGTGTTCCAAAGACAGCTGCTCTGAGAACCAGATCTGAGATTGGAGAATGTGGCTGTGGCTATTCTGTGAAAGCTGATGGCACTGGGAGAGTTTGGAGTGTTCATTTCCTTGCCTTGCATGTAACTTCCGAAGACTTACCTGCCCACAGGGCCATTCCACCAGCCTTTCTCTAAATCCACCCAGGAAAAACAGAACAAAACAAACATAAAAATTAATGGGAATAATGGTTTGGAACAGAGGTTCAGCTGCTACAGCAGAGGCCAAGACAGATGGGGCTTAAAAAAGGTATATGTTTCTCTCCTCTGTAATAGTCTGAACATAAGTGATCCAGGGCTATTGGATCACTGTTGCACTGCTGGTCAGAGTGGAAGACCCAGGCTCTTTGTTTTGGGTTTCACAGCCATCCTCAACATATGGCTCCCCCATTGCAATCTAGGAAGGCTGCTGCTCAGTCAGGGAACAGAAAAACAGGAAGTGAAATACACATCCCCCTCTTCCCTGGCATAACCAGGAAGTTGTACTTTACTCTTTCTCACATCCCATTGGCCAGAATTTAGTCACACGACCATGAATAGCTGCAAGGGAGACTGGGAACTGTAGTCTTTATCTGGGTGGCCATGTCCCCAGCTTCAACTTGGGGTTTTATAATTAAGTCTCTGCCAGTGGAGCAGTCTAACACAGTAATTAAAAGTGCAGATTTTTTTAGTCAAGCAGCCCAGGGTTTGACTCCAGCTCCCCAACTTTCTTTCTATAGTCAATGAGTACTGAGACAGAAATATCCACGTGAGCCTTGGGGCCAGAAGAGAGAATATGTAGGAGAGTAGGGAGAGGATACTGATGAGATGAAATGGAGCCTGACCATAGAACAGCATGGACGCATGGCTAAAGTCCTGCGGGCACTGGGGAGCCACCAAAAGCTTTTAAGCAGGAGAGGTGGAATATAATCAAGAATTGATTGGAAAAGGGTGGTTTTCATTGGATGTTTCCTGGCCTGGGGGTTGGTCCGTAAGAGAACATTGTGGCTCCTCATGACAGCTATGTGGACAAGACACTGACCAAACCTCTTAGGGCTTGACTAGTCATTTTCCCTCTTGAAGAGTCTATGATAGAGAGCAGGAGTCAGCTTTCTTTGTAAAGGGCTAGATAGTAAATAGTTTAAGCTTTGCATGCCAGATGGCTTAGGTTGTATCTACTCAACTTTGCCATTGTAATGTGATAGAAGTTATAGAAAATATGCAAATGGGCATGGCTATGTTCCAATAAAACCTTATTTATAAAAATATGTAGCAAGCCAGATTTGGCCCACAGTTCCTGGTACAGAGGATTCTTCAAATATCCACCCATCCCACTATAAAGTGAAAACTTTAGTCAATACAATGCTTCAGGATGTCTCTGTGTCTCTTCTTCATATATATCGTGCCCTCCCCATAGCCAGAGGCAGATTCTGGGTTTGTGGGACCTGAAGTTTATGCCATTCAGGAGGCCCATTTAAGGAAAAGAAAACAAAATTATGGATACAACGTTAAGTATGAAAGTGAATATTTATTTGGCATGAGAAAAGAGATCACGAACAAATTTTCAAAAGCTGACAAGTATCATAAATGGCACAAGATTCATTAAAATAACATAATATTTTTATTAATGAACTGCCTGACACATTATATAATATCTTATCCTACATTTTTGAAAGGCTGCATACTCCACCTCTTCCTATAACATTAAAAAAAAAATACCATTCACGCTAAAGAGTTTCATCTTTCCTTTAGCAAGTATTTTTCTCCATTCCCAACATATTTCTGGAGCCAGGTGACATAGGACATATTCATGCCACAACCTGGGTAGTAGACATATTTCTAGAAGCCACTAAGATTGCCTAGCCATGACTTAACTATACACAGAATAACTGCAAAGCACAGAAAAATATACCACTAGACCAAAACTAAACATATTACTAACTCAACTTCCACATAGATGGATCCCAGAATGCCTGAGGCCAGAACTGACAGGAGGGAAAGTGTAATGGAGAGGAAGTGGGAGTGGGAAGAAAAAGGGGTCTTAAATCTTCCTTTTGCAAATTTTACGTAACATTTGGCCATATACACACGTTGCTGGGCCCTTTCCAGCAGTGAAAGGGGCCTACAGGTGGGAGTGGCCCTGAAGTCTATGCAGCACGGAAAATCTACCTATGTCCCACAATACTGAGCACATAGTATGTGTGCAACGAAGGATGCCGAATTGGCATAGGAGTCCTCAACTCCCGGACCCCTTTGCAACAGCCTTGTGCTCCATCCTGGAAAAGCATCTGGGGCAGGCCCCATTTTCCCAAGGAAATTAAATCTGAGCAGCCCACACTTTGTAATAAAATCAGTGTTACGCAAAGAAAATAATTCTGCTTTGGCTTCCAGGAGTCCCTGTGGAAAATATATATGTGTCCACTTTTAAAGAAAAAAATTAATAAGCCTAACAATCTCACTAAAAGAAACTTCAAAACTTTTTCCAACCAAACCTTGCCAGAGTCAGCAAAGTCCACCCCCATCCTCATCCCACCCCAGAGGCACAGAGCTTTCAAGTTCCAGTTTAAATTTAGATGCTG
Organism: Galeopterus variegatus; assembly: GCF_000696425.1. Lineage (NCBI taxonomy): Eukaryota > Metazoa > Chordata > Mammalia > Dermoptera > Cynocephalidae > Galeopterus > Galeopterus variegatus. The sequence continues at coordinate 73,349 of NW_007727921.1, forward strand.
CCTTTTCTGATGGGATTTGAAAGTTGGAAGAGAAAAAACAAGTTCTTTCTCTTGGATTAGGAAACATCCGCAGATTCCGTTTCCTGAATTTCACAGAGAAGATAAATTATTGCTGAAAAGGTAGCAAACCAAAAACCAACATGCTTGCTTCGAAGAGGGGATCACAGGTAATCGGGAGGAGAGATCTCTTTCAACTCTATTTCAAAAACTCTGGGAAGAAACAAACCTCAATAAAAATTCGTCTATGTCAGAAACTTAGCTAGATGTGGATGAGGGGGAATAGTTATTTCCCTTGGGTACATTTTCCAAAACTGAGGCCTTTTCTACTGTTGTTAGGACTATAACCAAAAAGAGACTGGAGAAAGCAGTGTGAAATATTTCACAGCAACAACATCGGTTTGTAGACTCTAAATCTGTAGAGAAAGTAGATATATTAGGTAAAGTCTAGGTTAAGTCACTTTAACAAAAAGACTCTTAATACAGTTGCTGGAACATGATAAAAGTTTATTTTTCATGAAATAAGAAATCTGGATAGGTGGTCTATGGCTTGGTGGCTCAATAATGTCAGACACCCAAGTTTGCTCTGTCTTGCGCCCCTGCCATTTATAACATGTGGCATCTATCTTGTGATCCAAGACAGCTGCCCCAGCTCCTGACATCAAGTCTGCATTCCGGCCAGTGAGACAGTGAAATAGGAAGGGGAGGACACATCTTTTCCTTTCAAGAGCATTACCTTGATGTGGCACACTTCATTTCCGCTTGGAATTAATCACATTGGCAAGCGCACCTGCAAGGGTGGCTGGGAAATATAATCCATATTCTAGTTAGCCAAGTGTCTAGCTAAAATTTGGAGAGTCTACTACTAAAGGAAAGAAAGAGAGGTATTGGGCGATATTTAACAGTCTCTGACACAGCAGTCAAACGGGAGTCCTTTTTATATACACTCATCATCCCATCAACCAATAATACAAATCTTGCTCCCCACTCCTCCCAGACATGCTCTTCTGATTCATTTATTTAATAAATGTTTGGGTGCCTAATGCATCCCAGATACAATTCTTGCAACAAAGTCCCTGTTCCAATGAGTGTACATCCTAGCGGTTGGACTATAAAAGTGAACAAACAAATAAGGTTTTCAAAGAGAGATGAGTACTGTTAAAATAATGTAACATGGTGTTAGAAACTGAATGGTCCTGGAAGTCCTCTCTGAGGAGGTGACAATTACACAGGGACCTGTATCATATAAAAAAGCCAGCCATGGGAAGATATGGGAGCAGAGGATTCTAAGCAGAGGAAACGGTCAGAACTACAGGCCAGAGGTGGGAATGAACACAGCTTGGTCAACAGAAAACAAAACAAAACAAAACATGGTGGCTGGAGAGTGGGGAGCAGGGGAAAAACTATGAGAAGTGGATCTGATGAGGCAGCCAAGGGTTAGACCACACAGGGCATATACTTTGAAGCGCATAGTAAGGAGCTTGCTATGATTCTTCTCCCTCAGGTAGGGCTGAATAAACTGTTTGTCCTGACTAAGCTGACCTTGCAGAAATTGCTGATTTTCCTTTTTTTTTT
>NW_007727921.1:75762-76569 GCF_000696425.1 Galeopterus variegatus
AGCCAGTGAGCGGCCGGTCTGTATGTGGGATCCGAACCCTCGGCGGGAGTGCTGCTGCACTTCCCAAGCGGTGCACTGTAGCAGTGCACCACTGGGCTGGCCAGAAATTGCTGGTTTTGAATAGCAAAGAGCTGAGGCATGTTGGATTATGAATTCCTTATTAGTTTTCACCAATATGTTTGTCTACTTTGCAGAATGTTCTATACTCTGCGAAGACATTTTTACCCTTTCTTATTATTCCCTTCCCATCAGAGCTCTCAGAGGAAATCAGGGCAGGTGGTAGGATCCCCATCTGACAAATAAGCATGACACACCTCAGAGAGGTTAAATGGCTATTCCCAGAACATGCAGCTAACAAGTGGTAATAGAAAGACTGGAAACTTGTCTTTTGTTTCAAAGCAATCTATCTCATGCCCACTCCCAAAAGAAATTAGGCATGAAGAGAAACAAAAAAATGATCACTGCACTTAAACAAGATGCATACATTTTTCTTATATAAAACATATATATACACACATATGTACATACAGATAGAGAATACAAATAGGTATAAAGATATAGATAGATATATTCATTACAAAAGTGTGCATTCCAAACAAAAACTTGGAAAACACAAAAAAGTAGAAAGCAAAACAAAACAAAAACCGTGATCGGCTCATAATCATTCCACTCTATAATAGCCACTGTAAAAATTTGATATATATCCTTTCAAGATTTTTTCCATGCCTATACAAGTTATAATTTTAAAAAAAGGGATCAAATTGAACATAATATTTTGCAGCTGCTCTTTTTACTTTTTCATATATT
>NW_007727921.1:77720-79401 GCF_000696425.1 Galeopterus variegatus
AAAAAAGGGATCAAATTGAACATAATATTTTGCAGCTGCTCTTTTTACTTTTTCATATATTGTAAACATTTTTCATATCACTAAATAATTTTATCACATGATTTCAAATGACTGCCCTGTATTTAATCACCTGACCCTAGAAGAATTTACCCAAATCTCCTTTGTTATTGGGCATGTGGGTTAATCTCAACTCTTTACCATGATCTGCAAGGACTTGCATGGTTTGGCCTCTGCCTACACACCGATGTCCTTTAGCCAATTTTACCTTCACCCATCGTGCCTCAACCTCTTGTCTTCTTTGAATTCCCCAAATGCTCCAAGTTTTTTTCTCACCTCAGGACCTTTGTACATGCTGTTCCTCCATTCTTCCAACAGTTGGCTTCTGACTGACTAATTTACCAAATGAGTCTGCCTGAGTCCAAAATCTGTGTTATTATCCACTGCTGCCATTATAACTTTTTAGCAAAACAACAAGTAAATTCAAATTGGGAGTGGGTAGAAGCTAGACAGAGGGGGTAGGGGTTTGGGAGGTATTCAATAGACTCAGCTTCTTTTGTTACAGTGATTTTGGGATTTTCCCCATCTCAGCTGATTATAACAGCACTGTAGACTCCTATAAAGGCCTGCTTACCATAGTGGTTCAAATATTCACAAATATACGTATATGTATTACTGAACATCTCCCATGTGCCTCTGAAGATCTTCTCTCCACCCATCTCCATCCAGCTATGTGTCCCAGGAGGTTGACTCTGGGGACTGCATCGACATGCTCCCTTGTCCTCTGGCTTCCTGTTGAGTTCTTCCAGTGCATGACACCAGCAGAACTTTAGAGGGCAGGAGGAGAAAAAAATCAGGGGGGTAATTCTCTTAGCTCCCCTAGCTCCCTCACTGCAGCATTGCTATTGGTTGGTTGGGTCTCCCTACCTATAGCTGACAGGTGACACGTGGCAGGTGTGTCCCTCTTCACACAGCTCTTCTTTCCAAGTCCTAGTTAACAACTTCAGAATTTGAGGTGGTAATGGCTCCTCACTTATGCTAGATTATTCTCTTGTCAGCTTGATTGTGCTGGGAACTACATTTCCCAGAATCTCCTTCCCAACTCTAAAAAGTTGGCCAAAAGTGAACTTGGGTAAGTTATGGGAGGTGGAAGTAAAGCAGCAGCCATTACACTTAGAATGCCATTGTTGGTTAGAGGAAGTAGGAGACAGACACGGAGGTGCCCATCAGTTCAGTTCATACTCTCTTTTCTGTTCTGGATTCAACTCTCCTTCCCAATTGCCCTGCTGACCAACAACCACCTAAAGTTCACAACCAGATATTTTCTGGCAAACTCATAGTAATGGTAACCACAGAAAACCAACAACCTTCCATACACTTCTACAGTGATCTCCCTTTGCAGTTCCACTGCAACTACTGAGACTGCCTATCTTAGGATTTCCCTGTAAGCCTCAACTTATTTATTCAAGACAGGATAGAGACCTATCTTTGATCTTTTGACTCCCCTTTCAGATCTTACTTTCCCCAGCAACTCCCACAATGGTGTGAGGTGTAATTCTCATAATAAATTTATTATTCCATAATACTCATAGAAGTTCTACTTTGCTGGGCCGGCCCGGTGGTGCACTGGAGAGTGCGCCGCTTGGGAGCGCAGCGGCGCTCCCACTGAGGGTTCGGATCCCAT
>NW_007727921.1:80237-89440 GCF_000696425.1 Galeopterus variegatus
AAAAAAAAAAAGTTCTACTTTCCTGAGTGAACACAGACTAATAGATCACCTTTGCTCCTTTGCTAGCCCTCAGCTACTGCACCCTGTCCATATATTTGAGTAGATTATTTGTTTGTTTGTTTGTTTTGTGACCAATAAGGGGTCACAACCCCTTGGCTTGGCGCTCAGCCAGTGAGCCAACTGGCCATCCCTATATAGGATTCAAACATGTGGCCTTGGTGTTATTAGCACCACACTCTCCCGAGTGAGCCACGGGGTCGGCTCTTGAGTAGACTCTTTGTAAACCCTTCTTGATTGCTTGTTTAAGTGTACCATGTCTTTCCTACTGGGACTGGACTGATGCAAAATATCTGGTGGAAAAAATCACATCAAAATATCACCTGCAATTATCTGTGTGGTTGTAAATTATAGAATACGCACACAAATATATATGGGTCTATGTATAAAACATAACATATGGCACTGACAATTGTTTGAATACTTGTTGAAAGGCTGTAACAGAAATTGCTGCCTCTGTGGAAAAAATCACATCAAAATATCACCTGCAATTATCTGTGTGGTTGTAAATTATAGAATATGCACACAAATATATATGGGTCTATGTATAAAACATAACATATGGCACTGACAATTGTTTGAATACTTGTTGAAAGGCTGTAACAGAAATTGCTGTCTCGCACTGTCTACTCTCCCCTCCTTCATTTAGTAAGAAAATCCTCCAAATTTTAGGTAGGATTACGGCTACCCAGCTAAAGACTACATTTCCCAGCCTCCCTTGCAGTTAGTTGTGGTCATGTGACTAAGTGCAGGCCAATGAGATGTGAGACAATAGAACAAGCCTGATCCAGTGACATCATACAGCTGCCATTTCAGCCCAGGATAGCTTATACCTGCACTGATAGAGGAGAGAGAAATAAACTATTTAAGTTACTATCAATTTGGGTCTTTATATCATTACTTGAACTTATATTCTTAATAATTTAGATGCCAGACTAAGTCAGGATGCTTTTACTGAGAAAGAGGAAAGAATGTTTTCAAGGCATCTGTGTGTGGAGAGTGGTGAACATAGCGAGTAGGGAGATCAACTTTTATTTCTGTTTCTTCCATCTTGAGTCCCATGGCTCAGATTCCCTTCCTCTTGCACTCCACTTGGTCCCTCTGTAAAATCTTCCCACTGTCAGGGTGGGCTTGGTAGAACCATCATCATCATCACTCAGGAGCAGATATTGTAACCCCCTGATAGGTTGTAATGGGTACCAGCAAGACACGACTTGGGCTCTGAAGTCAGACAACTTGTGTTCGTGTTTGAATCCTGGCTCGGTCACGTACTCACTTTTAAAAGAGATTAGTGGGATCTGTTTGATCATAATTGAAAAAATAGTTTGAGAGCCAAAGAAGAAAGTGCTTTCAAATTCTGAAAGCAGGTTAAATGACACAGATTTGTCTCACAGGAGGAGATGATGGGGTGTGTGGAGAGTCCTTGGGGTGGTGGTCAGAGCCATCAACACCTTCCTCACCATTCTATTTATTGACTTCCACTCGATTCAAGTGAGCAAGGAGAGATGAAATGACTCCAAGATTTGAATCAGTTCTGAAGTCAAGTTCTGTCTTTTGTTAAAGGGGAACCGTTGTTCCCTGGATATGCAGAGGGAATGATTCAAAGCAGATATGCCCAAGAAATGGCAGGATAGAGGGGGAAGAGATCTCAGCTAGGGTTCTGGGGAAAGTAAACACAAAGTGTTCTGCCCCATGAGAAAGAAGAACTTTTTGTGTGTTATCTGTTCTTTCTTGCCAAGGTTACAGGGAAGGGTTAAATAGGAGAAGGCAGTTGAGTCAGGCTCTTGTAGAGCTCTGTGATCAGAGTAAAGTATTGATTTCCTCTGAGTCACTTTGGATTGACCCATTAGTTCAGGCTCACTGAAAAGGTGGAAAATATGCAAGTTGCACTTGGCTGCATTTTTAATGCTCCCTTACTGGGAATATCTAATGCCTTCCAAACGAATGTTGGGGGAGGGATTCTGAGTAGAAGGTACAAAGAGAGAAGTGGTCAGGGTACAGTGAGCTTCTGACATGCATTAGGGACATCACTCTCTCCAGCCCTGGTGACATAATGGATATTCACTGAGTGTTGATCAACTCTTGAACTGAACACTGCTCCGAAAGAGAAGCAAACGAGTCTTAAACGTGTTATACGGGCCTCAGGCTGTAGAACACAGCCTTGAATTTCTTATCTCTTACCTGCAAAGTGAATCTGGATTTGTGGCGTTTTAATCTGACCTGAAATAGTTTTATTCATTTCCGTGGTTGTTAAGAGTCGTACTATATGGGTTAGAATTCCATTTCTACCACTTGCTAGCAGTACATCCTTGAATGAATTACTCAAATACTTCTAGACTTTATTTTTCCTATCCCTGAGATGGAGGTAATTATAGTATCACTTTATTGCTTTGTTTTCTGTTTTCTTGTTGGTTTTTAAGATTAAGTGATATCACCCATGAGAAGTGTTCAGCAGAGACCCTGGTTCACAGAAATGCTCAATATATTTTAACAACTTTATGATTGTTTTATATATATCTTGCATTATGTTAAGAAGCAGATTTCAAAGAATCATGGACAAAGGATGGGGAGAAAATGGAGCTGTATTAAAGCAAATTTTTATATTTTACCAGAATTAAATTAGCATTAATCTGAAGGAGATTATAACAAATTAAGATCATATCATAACCCTGGAGAGCAATGACTGAGAAAATAAAAAAATATATAATAAAACTGTAAACAGAGGAATTAAAAGGTACACTAAAAATGTTTAATACAAGATAAGGCAGTAACAGAGGAACCAACTCATTCTTGTGAGCTGGTCCACACAGGTCTCAGATAATGAATGGACTGCTGTTCTTTAAATTATCAGCGTGGCTGACGGATCACATGATCCCACCACCTGTGTTGTAATTAAATCAGCTGGTCCAATCAGCTATGGCTGAGGAATCACATGATAGAATCAGCTGGTTCATTAGAAAGAATCCACATGGTTCATTGCCCACTTAAACTAGCTGTGGATGGGGTCCTTCCAGAAGGAAATTAAGCATCTGAACACATCTGGAGAATTGGACAGAACCAGCAGGAATTCACCCCGGAAAAATGAAAAATGAAACCATTATAAAGACCTTTCTGCAGTGAGGGACTATGGGCAGTGCTGGGAGGAGACAAAAGGGACAGAAAATCGGGCTCTGCAAGGTTCAGAGAGGAAAAGAAAGCTACGGCTCCATCTGAGTCTCTGACCCAAGATCATTCCAGTGCTAAGATGGATCTATCTGGTAGAAGGGCTTCCAGCCAGGAAGACTCACAGGATCTGGGATATGAGTCTGGGATTATGGTGCAACCTTTGGGTCCAACTCGGAGAAATGGGTCTTGAGAAGTTGGTTGACCTGAATGTTGCATTACCATTGCCAACCTCTGTCCACTATGGCCAAAAGCAATAGCCCTGCCCATAACTCCTGTTGCCTGAGGAACCACATTTTGTACCATGTGAGGCCAACCTCATGACCTCTGTTGATTAGACCCAGTGGGAGCCCATGCCTATGTCAGATGTGTTATGCTTCATGGGAGGTCACCCAAGGTGGTAGCCTGGGCCTTGGGGTAAGGCTTCTAAAATCCAAGTTTCTTTACCTTTGCCTTATATATCTACTTCTCTTACCTCCCAACCTTTGCATATACTGTTCCCTGTGTGCAGAATGTATTTCCCCCCTTTCATATGGATGACCCCCCTACACACACACGCACACACACACACACACACACACACAAGTACCTATCCTTTGGGTCTCAAATAAAATGGGGGCAATGACTATAGTACCAGAAAGAGCTGAGATCCAATCCCAGTCCGGCCTCTTATTCTGGGATTTAAGCAAGTTATGCAACCTCACTGAGCCTCAGTTTATTCATCTATAAAATGAGTATAATAAAATGAGTATAATATCTTGGTGGGTTATTTGGAGAATTAAATTTTAAAAATGTATAGAATTTGGCATGGTGTGTGGAACAAAGAAAGAGCTCAGTAAATTACAACATTGAGGACAATGACTGATGATGATGAAGATAGCAAAGATGATTGTGACATGCCACCTCTTCTGTAGAAGCCTTCCCTGGCTGAGTCTGGCAAAGATGCGTCTTCTGTACTCAGGGTCCCTTAAGGACCCCCCATCATAACACTTATCACGCTCCATCGGTAGACAGTAAACTCTTCATAGGTAGCAACTGTGTCTTATTCACCACTACAGCTCCAGCATGAAGCCCAGGGTTTAACATACACTGGGTGCTTGGGTGTCCACCCAAAGACTAGGCCTCCTGAAGCATTCTCCTTGTCGCTCATAGACTGTTAAGAAAATGCATTATGGAATCACATAGACCTGTGTATATACAGGCTATGTCACCTGTGCCAAATTACTTAATCTCTCTGAGCTTCATTTCTCTCGTTTATAAGTTGGGGGTTAATAGCAGTCCCTACTCTACTGGGGTGCTGTAAACACTATGTGATAGAATAAATGTGAAAAGATTAGCCTATTCATTCATCAAATATTTATTGAGTACCAACTATGTGAAAGGAGATATTCTAGAAGCTGGAGAACAATACAGGGAAAGTTGCTGCCCTCATGGGGGAAGGCAGACCACAAGCAAAGAATAATCCAAATAAGTGCATAATAAGTTAGAAGGAAATGGTATATGGTAAGGGGATAGAGTGGGGAGGGGGATGACAATGTATATCATGCAATAAATATTTATCATTCTCAGTAATATCCTAAGCTGAAAACAACCAAACCTTGAGACTCAAGAGAGTTTAGGTCCAGGGATCCTTTTCCAGCCATTCTGGCTCCGGCCTCTAGAGCCAAAGTCTGCCCCCTCCTTATGGAGAAAGAGCAAAAGCCCACTTTTCCTGACACCTGTAGTAATCCTTGGTGGAATGTATCTGAAAAGATGCAGGAGAAATTCTTAAAATATATTTCCCTCCAACCACAATATATTCCATATGCTTAGAAACCATCGGATGGGAGCCTGGTGCGTTCAGTTACCTCTGGTAAATGTTTCTCTCCCACACTGGGGAAATCCTTATCAGGGGGCTCTCCTACCTGACAGCTGGAAGGAATTTAGGAGAAAATGCAAAGTGCTATTGCAAAAGAGGAATCAAAACCGCAAGAGGACTTGAGAGCTTCGCTCAAAGTGGAAGGGTTTAAGGCTCAGGCTGCTTCACTTGGGGAAAATCAATTGCTGGGAGGGGGTGCTGAGAGACCCTCCCTCACAAGGACGCATGGTGCCACCTTGAGAAGTTTACTGGCCCCCTCTGAGCTTCTATTTCCCCATTTTTAAAATGATAGGCTCAGGCTGCTTCACTTGGGGAAAATCAATTGCTGGGAGGGGGTGCTGAGAGACCCTCCTTCACAAGGACGCATGGTGCCACCTTGAGAAGTTTACTGGCCCCCTCTGAGCTTCTATTTCCCCATTTTTAAAATGATCATGAGCTCTATATTAAAAGTTATATTAATTGCAGAGGATCCATTTATGAATCTATGGCTTTTTATGTGAGTTCTTCATAGGGATCCTAGAGGAAACATCCTCTAAGCTGGTGGTAATGGCTGTAGCACTGAGCAGAAATAAAGGAGAGATGGGAGCCGGTCTCTAGCTGAGAAGGAATCTCTTAAAAGTGACATTCAATCTTACTTGTACATTGGAATCACTTGAGGGGTATTGAAAGTGTTGAGGTCCCATTGTCCAGAGATGGTGAGCCCTGGGCACAAAGAAGTTTAAAAAACACCCCAGGTAATTCTGATGCTTAAACAAGGTGAATTTCCAGGACTAGACTCATGATCTTGCTGAATTCAATTCTTGCCCTTCCCTTCTGCTTTGGGACTAACAATTAGATCTCTCCAACAGGACAAATAAATAACATGCTTTGGAACATACTAATACCAGAGAATCTTGATTCTAGTACCAGCTCTGCCACTTAATTGTTGTGTAACATCTTGCAAGTTAACATCTGTATGCATGTTTCTTCATCGTAATGAGGAATGCAGGTGAACATCATAGCACCCACTTCATAGGTTTTGTGGAAGCTCATTGACACATGCATGTAAAGCCTTCAGCATGTGCCTGGCACATGGTCAGTGCACAGTGATACTGACAATAACTAATGATTATTGACAATGACCCTCTCGGGAATGAGCTCCAGGTGACTTAGAGCAGTGGTTCTTACACCTGAGTGTGCATCAGAATCACCAGGAAAGCTTGTTAAAACACAGATCACTGGATCCCAGCCCTGGAGTTCCTGATTCACAGGCTCTTAGGTGGAACCTGGGAATTTGAATTTCTTTCTTTCGTTTTTAAAAATTTATCTTATCATTACACAATGTAAACATTTTTGTGGCCCTTTGCTAATTTCTCCCTAACCCCTAGAAATTTGCGTTTCTAACAAGTTCCCCGAAGATGCTTATGCTGTTGGTCTAGGGAACCGTACTTTGAGAATCACTATCTTAAAGGGAAAACCAAGAACAAAGTCCCTCACACAGAGTAGTTAATCTCCCTCTTCATCAGGTCCCTATCTCTTTGAGGTTCTAAGGGCAGGGGGAACATAAGTCAGGAACTTATATAACAGAAACTGAATTTTAAAATTGGGCAAAGCCTTAGAGATCTATTCCTCTCCTTTCATTTTGCACTTGAGGAGACCGAAGCCCAGAGAGGGAAAGACATTTGCTCCAGATCACACAGCAAGTCAGTAGCAAATCTAGTACAAGAATCAGTTCTGGTTCTCACCCTGTTATGGAGACTGCTTGGGGGAGAAAAAGAGGCTGTGAGCCCTCCAGGGTTGATCTGTTGTGGGCTGTGACCTCAGGGGCTGGGGTCTCAGCTCCATAGTTGACCACTGCCAAACCTGGTCCTAGGGGACCCACCCACCTGGAGAAATGATCTGTGTGAGCATGCTACATGGTACGTGCTCTTGCAAACCCCATGACTGAAAATTAAAGCAACAGAATTGGTCAAGAAGAAAAGCAGTGACAACATCCAGTGTGATGCACATGTGGGCAAGCGGGTGCTCCCACAGAGTGGCGGTGGGCGTGCCAACTGCTGGAACCCTTGTGGAGGGCAAACTGACAACAGGTATTTCAAAAGGGCATAGCATGTAGCCCCGCAGTTCCATTTTCAGGAATTTACCCAAGGAAATCTTTAAGAAAGCCTGCAAATAATTAAGTATATTTACATCAGCATGTTTATGAAGAAGAAAAAAATGGTAAATGTAAATATCTAGTAATAACCTGTATACTTACACCATAAAAAATCCAATAATTGTACATTAGTAAATTAACACAGCCATGTGATCAGCTATTTTGCAGTGATTACGATAATGTGTAATTATTAGCATGAAAGGACTTCAAAATATTGTTAAATTTTAAAAAGCTAGTTGGTTACAAGCCTGTGGGTTCCTCATAATAACTCATTTTTAGATTGATATATAAATAGAGATACTAATAGATAAATGGATGTAGGTAGATGGAGATAGGTGGATGGATGGATAAACAGATGATAGAAGATGGATAGATAAAAGAGTTGGGAAGCATATGTTAACCAGATTGATCTCTGGCTAAAGGATTATAGCATTATGATCTGGTTTGTTAAGGCCTGTCACTCATATACACACAAGAAGCTGTGGGACCCCAGAAGAGGGGCATCACTATCTCCAGGGAGTAAAATTAGGAAACGCTTCCCAGAGGAGGTTTATTCAAATATTGGCTGAGCACCTGAGAGATTAAGCAATTTCCTGAAGCCATACAGCTCTGATAGAACTAGGATTTGAACCCAGGAAAGCCACATTCCAGTTCTCAGCCTCTTAAACACTTTACTAAATTGCCTCCTTGTGAAGGGCATCTTTAACCAGAAATGCCACATTTGAATCTGGACTCCCCTTCACATAAAGCAAATCAAACTTGAACGCTGGTGCTATCCGCAGGCAGCTCAAGCACGTCTCTCTACTCACCAGCCCGTTCGTCTCTGTAAGCTGCTCTGATAACTCCACGCAACATTTGCCAGTCAGGAAATGCACCTACAGGCACTGAGAAAATGGGTCCAGGGACAGACTTGATTAGTCAGTGCCTGCAGTGTCAAAGTATTCACTGCTCTGACCCTCGCATGTCCCCTCAAAGCTTCTAGATCCCCATTGTTGGGATAAACGAGGAAGCTGGAGCATCATCCTGGAAGAGGTCTCCCTCCACCCATACCTGCTAACGTTGGCACAGAGTCTCACGCCCCCTCTGCATGGCATATGTTGGCCTTTGCTGCAGGTGTGACGCAGTGAGGAGGAACATTCTGGACGCCAGGAACCTGTGTCTCTGAGGAAGGTCATCCTAACAGGCCTAGTGGGCCAGCTCTTTCACCATGAAGTTCTGAGTCCATAAATCATACACACAGTTCAGTGCAGCTGAAACAGAGCAGGTTTCTTTGTTCTGCTACTCTTCCTACTCACTATGGCTAACCTAAACTTGTTGCTTCTTAATTTTTAAAGAAGCCCAAGTTGGAAAGAATTGGCCTCTGAGACCAATAGGATACCCTAAAAACAAAATTAAAATTAAAATAGCCTTTCTGTGGGCCTGGCCACATACAAAGTACATCAGAACCCAGCATACACTAATTCTCCTGAAAGCCTCCTATTATTACTCCCATTTGGCAGATGAGAAAACTGAGGCAACAAAAGGTTAAATGTCATATAGGTGCAAGTGGCTGAACCATGATTTGAACCCTGAGCCTGCTCTCTTAACCATAACCCCATAATCCTTTTCATGCAGGTTTGCACAAGATGGACATGGAATTCCTATTGCCTTTTTTTTCTTTTTCTCTTTTTTTTTCTCTTTCAGAAGTTAAGCCCAAACTCATCTAGGGGCAGTATAGAAACAAGTTGGGTGCAGGCTCCACTATCTAACCCAGCATCTCCATGGCCATATGTTTTTGAGAAAGGCAACAGTCAACAAAGCTCAGCCATGTTAAGCCCAAACTCATCTAGGGGCAGTATAGAAACAAGTTGGGTGCAGGCTCCACTATCTACCCTAGCATCTCCATGGCCATATGTTTTTGAGAAAGGCAACAGTCAACAAAGCTCAGCCAATTCCTCCTCTGCAGGACTTTTCAGAGCCTTTACTACAGTCATATGCGTTGTCAAGGGAGTG
>NW_007727921.1:89742-90928 GCF_000696425.1 Galeopterus variegatus
TTCCTCCTCTGCAGGACTTTTCAGAGCCTTTACTACAGTCATATGCGTTGTCAAGGGAGTGGAGAAGATGATGTGGGAAACAACTAATATTACTAATTTTTCCTTTTGCTTCAGGCTCTAAGGTGGCTTGGTGTGGCACTGTTAGTTATCCTGTCTTTATTTCTTTAAGATTTTGATATTTGGCTTATCATGGATGTTTGCATTAGTTTTGAATTTTTAGAAAATATTTTATTAAAATATTAGTCATCTTGATTGCTGAGATTTTGGTCACCCCTGTAGATTTTGTGCCGTAAGCAAGTGCCTCACTCACTGCACTCTAGTGGAGGCCCTGTGAAGCATCTGAAACATCCTTAACCTTGGACATCCCAGAGCATTTCAGGGGACTGTTGTAGAGAGCACACTTTGTGAAATCTGCATTATCATGCTCACATATGCCTAAAATAAGCAGAGCACCATGAGTTGCTTTTTAAGTATCCAAAAGAAGGACTGGAGGGAGGAGATGAGTAAAATTTTTAAAGGTTGGAGATAGAGTTTTAAAGCAATATTTATGACACTAAGGCATTTTCAGATGGAGCGCTAAGTATATAGATATCAGATGCTTCTCAGTTATCTAATGCCAGCATAATATTGTATAATAAATGGCCACAAAGCCTTAGTGGCTTATAATAATAAACAATTATTGCTTGCAGGCCTAGGGTGGGCAGCCTGGTGACTCTGTTAACCTTGGCTGGGACTGATCACATCCCTGGGGCTGGCTGGCTGTTGGCTGGGGCAACTGAGGTGGCTTGGTTTTATTCCACTTGTCTCTCATTCTCCAGCAGGCTAGCCTGGGCATGTTGTCACGGTGATGGCGGGGGCAGGTGTGGAGAGAAAGAAAGAGAGAGAGAGAGAGAGAGAGAGAGAGGGGGAGAGAGAGAGAGAGGAAACACAAAAGGCCCCTTGATGCCAAGGCTCAGTACTGGCACACAGTCACTTCTGCCACATTCTTCAGACCTAAACAGACCACATGGCCAGCCCAGCTTCAACGGGTGAGGAAATATACTCTGTGTTTTTAGTGAGGGAATCTTCAAAATCACATGGCAAAGGGCATGAAGACCGGGAAGGGTGAAGAAGTGGGGCAATTAACATACATTATCTCAGATAACAAGGTGGTTTGTCACATAGATTGTGCCACAAAAATTTCAAA
>NW_007727921.1:91840-93673 GCF_000696425.1 Galeopterus variegatus
AGGAACTTTAGGGAAACTGCCCAGAGAGCCTAATATGAGACTCTGCAGTGTAGGATAAACGATGAACTTTTATTTGGCTCCCATGTGAGAAACAGGGAGAAGACAAAAACATATGGGTTTTCTGCTCAGCAGAAAGAGAAGTGGTTGCCTTAGGAAAGATCTTTATTTGCAGAGTGTACTGGAGCCAAGGATTTTGAGAATGTCCTGTGGGCCCAATATGGACAACGTGTGAGAGAGAGCTGGTATGGGTCACCTTCCGTCAATAGGGACACATGGAGAGGTGCACAGGCTCCAGCAGAGAGCTGCTAAGGCCGCTGTGTGATTCCTGGGGGCTCCAGAAAGGTTAAGCACAATAGCGCCCAAGTGTGCTCTATCAGCTGAGGTCACAAGAGAAGCAGGCGAGGGGTGTCCAATGATGGAGCATCTCCAAAGATCCATCTCCAAAGAACCTACTTAAGTGCCCGTGAGAGGACAAGTCAGTCCAGAGAGCTTAGAACCATCTTAGGGCAGTACCAGTCAAGCAAGAACTTCCATGCTCCACTTCTCTCTCCTCCCTCCCTGGTCCCCACCTGCTCAAACCCAGAAGCCCTAATTAGCCAAGTTGGGGCAGAAATGTGGAAAAAAGAAAAGGGAGGCCAATTAGCAGGTCTTACCTGGGAGAAGGGAGACATCTGAATTTTAAATCCAGTTTGAAGTATGATAACAAGATGGGACTGGGCATCCTAATTTCTGTAATGAGATTGTGTCTGGTGACATGAAGTGATCACAGAATCTTTTATTAACCAAAGAACAGGAAGGAAAAGCATGAAACTGCACCAGCTTTCACCTAGGAACAGTGGAAGAACTTCTTCCCCACTAACTACATTTCACAGGGTAGTGGAAGACAAAAATAAAGTTGCTTGATGACTGCCCATCCCCCACCACACACATTTTGGGTCCTGCTTGTTCCATGTGCCAGTTACATTCAAACAAAGTGAAGTGAACTTTTTGCTACCTCCTCACTGCGTATGTGGCAAGGGAGAATCTTAGGCTTCTCTTATCTTGCTTCTTTGCATTGTTGGTTCTGAAACATTCCTTGAATAACACTGTACTTCCTCCACTGATTTCAGAAAGAATTTAGTGTGTGAAGGACATGGAATGAAAAAGAGATTAAAGAAGACACCATTTAAATATGACTGCAGGTAAGATCAACCCTCTTGGGGGTGTCAGTGGTCAGTGGATAATTCAATTCAAGGAGAGACAAAGTGATTGAGTGAAAAAAACACAGGCTTTAGAGTCTGAATTTGTTTTCTCATCTGTATAATGGAAATTGGTAGTATCTTTCGAACAGGATAGTTACGATTAAAGGGGAATATGTACATCAATCTTCTGTGCGTAGTAGGTGCTTAATAAATGTTTATTTCTACACATTCCTTTCCTCCACTGGGAGCAGAGCTCTAATCCTACTTTCAGTGAAGAAATTTATTAAAATAGTTTCTGATTTCAATCCCAAATACCTTGAGGCCAAAGTCTGAGTGTGGGGAGTCAGATCTTTCAGGATTTATGTGGGGGGAGAGGATTGACCTTCACCAAGCAAGAATGCCAATCCATGCATCTTTTCTCTCATTCACAGGGATTCCCAAAGTAATAGAAGAAACACATGGAGCTTATATGGAGTGCATACTTCCTCTTGGGAAAAAAATAATAACTTACGGCTTTGATTTTCCAATGTCTCATTTCATTAGCATTGGGAACAGAAATATAAATGAATCAAAATTTATGAAGATGTTTGACTCTCCTGCTTGAATGTTAAGCAGAGTATGACCCAGGCTGTGAACTCTGTAGCTGCACACA
>NW_007727921.1:93838-100723 GCF_000696425.1 Galeopterus variegatus
CTATTCTGCCTGCATATGAAATTATGTATCCCCAGCACATAATAGAGTGTCACAAATTGTCATTTATTTAACTATTCTGCCTGCATATGAAATTATGTATCCCCAGCACATAATAGAGTGTCACAAATTGTCGTTTATTTATTTATTTATTTATTTATTTTTTCCTTTAAATTTTTATTTTGTCGATATACAATGTGGTTGATTATTATGGCCCATACAAATTGTTGTTTAACTAGTATATATTTCTAGTCCCACCTATAGAAAAAATGAAACACTGAGGGAAAGAGCCTTGATGGCTCCAAACCCAATAAGAGCAAAAGTTCTTGCTCATTTTAAAAATGAGTGAGGGGCAAAAAATATTTTTAGCAAAGAATGTTTTGACGGGTACCTCCTAAGTTTACATTTTCTAAAACGTTGTCTCTTTGCCTGGATCAACTTTCACTGCTTCTCTGAGTCTCACTCTAATATCCAAAGCAGGGAAAGGTCATAATTCACAGGAGTGATATTTGCAGATTAAAATAAAAACAGCCACATTCTGCAAGTAACATTGACATTTGGCAAAACATCTCAGCCAGAAAAATATGTGAATGTCGGATGTTTCACAGGACATGACCAGATTCCTTTTATTCTCCCAGAAATATAACAGGGCAGTGCACATTCTGGTTTGGATGTAGTCCCACTTTCTGGAGTACAGGAAAATACAATAAAAACCTGGATGATGATCTCATGGACTCTTCGATTTGTCAAGATGCATCTCTCCTAAGTGTTTTTTTTTTTTTTTTTTTTTCCTTAAAGCTTGAGATGCTTCCAAAACATTTATAAAAAACAGCAGGGCTCTTCAAAGTTGGGAGGCAATCACAGACCTCCAAGAAAGGGAGGGGAGTACAGTTGCTTTGCAACCTCCAGAAAGGAAGGGATTGGGGAAGAAGTGAGGGAAAGAAGCAGGTCTGAGCCATGCAGGGAAATTGGGAAGCTCAGCACACACTTATTCCTGGCATGACAAACTTTTCCTTTGGAATCACATTCTACTGAAGTTAACATTTGCTTTCGAACCTTATTAACCTAGCCGGTAATTAGGTCTGAAGTGTGAGTGCTGGCAAATGATACCTGACATTCAGACAGTGCATAAACCATTTTCTTCTCTAACCCTCTTTTTTCCCTCTTTCTTACACATGTTCAAGAGAATGTACTTTTAGCTACAGAAAAAGAAAAATTTTAAATATTGCCTATTATCTTATGGCCCCCTTAAATATTGCCTACTCTTATGGCCCCAAAACAACTTCTGTTAACATTTTAATATATGTCTTCTCTGTCACATCTAAATGTGTGTATGTACACATTTATATTAATATTAAATGTGTGATACACATTTATAAATATGTATATACACATTTATACTTATTTTTACAAAAATTAGATAATTCGACAGGTACTATTTTGCCAAATGACTTGTTTGTTTTATTCTTTTTTTAAGAAAAGATCAATAGACAGACCTATGTTCTGAATCTGCTTTTTACTCCCTGTGTAAATTTGAAGACTTTATTTAAAAACTCTGAGCTTTAGTTTTCCCTCTGTACAATGGGGATCAAAATAGTACCTACCTCAGAAGGTTGTCTGAGGATGAACTAACATAATACCAGGCAAATGCTAAACAGATAGTGAACACTATATATGTGTGTGTGTGTTTCCATATAATTAAGTGGTCTTCTTTCACACCATTTAAAAAATTCCACATAAAATTTAATTGTATAGACAGATGATATAATTAATCATTCCTTTCTGCCACACAGATTCATTTGAAACATTTTCAAAGTTCTTTGATATATTTATCCTCATTTTATTCTTGCATTTTTATTGGATTGGTATTTGTAACCTGGGTAATAAAAACAGCAAATATTCTATTGTAAGAATGGACAAGTGTTTTTCTTAAAGGGCCAGATAATAAATGTTTTTGGCTTTTCTAGCCATAGGGTCTCTGCTCCAACTCTTCAACTTTGCCAAGGCTATACGAAATTGGCCACAGACAATACATAAACAAATGGGTACAATGTGTTCTAATAAAATCTTATTTACAAAAATAGGTGGTGGGCAAATGTGGTTCATGAGCTATAGTTGGCTAATTCCTGCAGGCTGAATGTCAGGCACTGTTCCAAAAGAGTCACCTGGAGAAACTTATTTATTCTTACAACAACCCTAGAGGGGTAGGTATGAGTATTGTTGCTATTTTACAGATGAGAAGACTCTCCAGAATGGCAAAGCAGATATATGGTAGGATGAGAGCTCACATTCACCTCTCTCAATCCCCAAGTCCTGCCTGTTCCTTTTGTTCTCTGCTCCCTGCCTCTTGAACCCTTTCTCCAAATTAAATCCCACCATCAATTCTTCAGTAGCCTCAGAGATGCTCACATTTTTGTTCATAAGTACAGCAGCAGGGTGGGGGGCAGCGGGGAGAGAAGTGGTGGACTAATGGGTACAAAACTATGCTATCTACCCTAAGTGAATCATTGTGCAGCATATGCATGTACTGAAACAACACACTGTACCCCACAAATATGCACAAGTAAATGTTAAAATATTTTGAATAGAATAAATTAAAATAAAAAGTAAAAGAACAGCAGCAGTAATAGACAAGCCCTCTGACTCCCTCTTTCCAGGGCAATTTTGCACAAGGTATAGAAGTGTCTCCAGGAGGGGTGGCTGGAAGAATGACAAGCCGTTTCTATGTTTTTGGTCTCTTCATTATCCATTCCAGCAACAAATTCCAAGCATGATCCTGCCCCAGACCCAATCATATCAACATTTTTTGCTTTTTGGAGAAGCTCTGGTCTCAGAGATCAAAGTTAGAGGCACAGCCCCTGAGGAACCAGCAGAGAACTTCCAGAAAGATTCATTCATTTCCAGTAGGAGCATGCAGAAACCGCGACTCACACACACACCTTTTTGCTCTTACCAACAGACACTGAGCACTTCTCTGCAGTGGAGGAGGAGAGCACCCCTGAGCTTTCTTAATTGATTGTCCAAAAAGGCAGGGTTAGAACATCAGGGAGGATTTCTTGCATGTAGCCAATCTGAGAGTTTCAAAGTTCTAAGGAAGGGTCAAGCGACAGCTACAGGACATTTTCCAAAATGCAACACCAATGTGTTTCTGTCCTGGAAGGGAAAGAGGGACCATAGAATGGCTGCTTCTCTTCAGCTGGTTTGTCTAACTTGTGACAGAAAGGGACTCCAAAGTGTAGATGTCACAATTAAATCATGTCTGGATGAGGAAACTAATCAGGGAAAAATGGGTCTAACCTTTAGTCTTTTATAACTATTCAATTAAGTGGCCTTTTAAAAGTCAGACATAAATCTTGGGGCCAAGCATCTATGAAGGTCTTCCCCTTTTTTCCCTCTCTTAAGTTTACATATTGGTGAACATCTTTAACTTTATGTGTAAATACCAAAATATCTGCATGAATGCATGATGCACAAGCCTATTGAGTAACAGAAATTTTACAGTGCAAACCAAATAATATTTCTGATTTGATGTAACATTTTGCAAAAAAAGAAGAGAGAGCAAAGAAAAAAGAGTGTTTTCGTGGTCAAATGAGATTAAGAAATGTTGGATTTACCCTTCCTGGAAACAAAGCATGTTAGCATATTAAAGACTGAGAAATTCTGCAGAAAGAGATGCTATTGCCATTTGTTTAACCCAGCGTTTTTCATTGAATATGCACATGGTGAAGAGTAGCATCCCACAAAACCGGTTCAGCAGAACACACATTAGGAAATCCCATTTTAGAGCAATGTTCTCTTTGATTTGTAAAAAGAAGTAGCCATCATCAGGAAATACTTGGTCATCTCAAAGGTGGAGAGAAATTTTCTTACTGATCCAGTTCCCAGCCTTGGTTGGCTCCAATGATTCCTGGAGTCTCACGTTTGCAGGAAGCCTGTCAAGAACTTAAAGGCACATTGTAGGCCAGGAATGGAGCAAGACCAACTGGGTCAGAGGAGAGAAGCATTGCTCCAGTTTCAGTATGAGCTAAAAACTCATTCACCTAGAATCATGTTTTGGCCATTTTTTTATGCAACCTCAAACTATCTGGAACCAACCCAGAAACACAGAAGTTAGTCTGAATCATACTGATAAGTGTGTTGCAAGCTCTTCCCAGAGCCTAGAGGAAGAGGAGAACCAAAGACCTTTTCTTACATTGTTTACTGTTGAATTCTAGTGTGTGGCACAAAAGAGACACTGGACAAATACCTGTTGAAGGAAAAGATGTTCTCCCCAATGTCAGTTTGCCTGTCTTAGCAGAAGGGACTTTATGATGCAACAAGGAAGACATCAAATATAAAGAAAAGGGCACCAGAAATCAACACACTCTAGTGTGGTACCAATCAGCACTGGGGCAGGTGGTACCCTGCCATTGGCCACTGGGGACTCCAAAATATAGAGCTCAGGGTAATAATCGATATTTGCAATGAGGCATCAATAAAAGTGAAACCAGTTAAGAAAGCAGGGAATACACACCATGTTTTAGGATTTTGCCTTTAAAAAGCATGTTATCTAAGCAAAAAATGATTTTCTCAGAATTTCTAGCTCTGAGGGAGATGAAATAGCATTGGGTGAGCACCCTTGATGCTTCAGACAAAGCACCCACACATCATTTCATTCTGAACTCACAATGATACTTAGAGTGAGGAATTGTTTTGCCAGTGGTACCGTTGAGGAGTTGACACTCAGTGAAATTTCCCTGCCAGAGCCACCTACTTGGGAAAGCATAGAACCAGGATTTAATCTGCATCAGACTTATCCCAGAATTGATTTTCATTCCACTACCCCGTGTTGCTCTTGGCATAAAAATTTCATACTATAAAAAGACATCTTGATGACTTCAGAAAGGGAAGACTTACAGAGTATTAGTTATCGATTGCTGTGTAACAGATAACCGTGCAAACTAGAAGACAAATCTATCTCACAGTTTCAGTAGGTCAGGAATCTGGGCACAGCTTGGTGGGGTACCTTGGGCTCAGGGTCTTTCGTAAAGCTTCAAGGCCAGGGCTGTAGTCTTCTCAAGGCTCACACAAGGCAGGATCTACTTCCAAGCTCACTCATATTGCTGTTAGTGGGTTTCAGTCCTGTGTGGCTGTTGGCTGGAGACATCACTCCTCTGCCATGTGAGCCTCACCATAGGGCAGTGCACAACATGACAGCTGGTTTCTCTCAGCATGAACAAGGGAGAGTGCAGGAGGAAGCTTGTACCCAAGACAAAGCCAGCCTTTTGTAACCTATCTCAAACCTGACAATGCATCACCTCTGCCAAATTCTGTTCACCAGAAGCAGATCACTAAATCTAACCTGTGCTCAAAATCAAGAATGCCAGGAAGTGGGGATCATTGGGTCATCTTTGAGGTTGGCTACCACATAAAGGAAAATAATTTGAAGTTGAAATCAGTCCAAAGGGTTGGATTAAAAATGAACTGAGGGCCGGCCCGGTGGCGCACTGCTACAGTGCGCCGCCTGGGAAGCACGGCGGCGCTCCCGCCGAGGGTTCGGATACCACATACAGACTCGCCACTCACTGGCTGAGCGAGGTGCGGGAGCAGCACCGAGGGTTGCGATCCCGTTGCCGGTCCCGGTCCGGTACGGGCGCGACACTGAGGGTTGCGATCCGTTGCCGGTCACGAAAAAAACACAAAAAGGAAAAAAAAAAATGAACTGAATATGCATGCAGTCATGAGAAATGTAAAAATAGTTCAAGTTCATCCACAGGCTAGAAGGCCGTGCAGCCATTGAAATCATGTGTTCTAAAATTTTTGAATGATCTGGAGAAGTGCTCAGGACATGCTAAAAAATAAAACTCTTGGGGGTGGGGACACGAGGGGAGGTTGGGAGGATATGGAAAGAAAACATCAAAATATTAATCCATGGGAATTTGTATTTTCTTCTTTATAATTTTCTCAATTTTTACAATGACCATGCACTTCTTGAATAATAAAAATCAATACTTCTGATTAATTTTAAAAAATAAGTAAAGTGGAAAAAAAACTGATCATTCTTTCTTGCTATCCAAGTAGAATTAAATACAGGGGTTTACAGTTNCGGTCCGGTACGGGCGCGACACTGAGGGTTGCGATCCGTTGCCGGTCACAAAAAAAACACAAAAAGGAAAAAAAAAAAAAATGAACTGAATATGCATGCAGTCATAAGAAATGTAAAAATAGTTCAAGTTCATCCACAGGCTAGAAGGCCGTGCAGCCATTGAAATCATGTGTTCTAAAATTTTTGAATGATCTGGAGAAGTGCTCAGGACATGCTAAAAAATAAAACTCTTGGGGGTGGGGACACGAGGGGAGGTTGGGAGGATATGGAAAGAAAACATCAAAATATTAATCCATGGGAATTTGTATTTTCTTCTTTATAATTTTCTCAATTTTTACAATGACCACGCACTTCTTGAATAATAAAAATCAATACTTCTGATTAATTTTAAAAAATAAGTAAAGTGGAAAAAAAAACTGATCATTCTTTCTTGCTATCCAAGTAGAATTAAATACAGGGGTTTACAGTTACTGAATTTAAAAGTAATTTGAGTGCAATCCTCCCACCAATGCCAGCTCAAGAAGCACAATTTTTCTGCAGGGGGAGAAGACACAGGATTGGGCTCTTGATTCTCTCTCAACAGGAGAACCACAGAAGTGCAATTAATAGTCTCTGCCCCGGGACCAACTAAATCGCATCTGCTCCCACCCTCTTTGGAGCATCAACCCATTCTTTTCCCTCCAAGTGGCAAACTCCAGCAGGCGTTTGAAGTCCTGCATTCATGAAGTTTCTCTGCTCTCCGTCCATGTCTGTTCCACTCACTCACACATGCTGCTGAGCTAGAGAGACAAATGACACAGAAA
>NW_007727921.1:101038-101379 GCF_000696425.1 Galeopterus variegatus
TCCATGTCTGTTCCACTCACTCACACATGCTGCTGAGCTAGAGAGACAAATGACACAGAAATGCATTTCTTTCCCTGCACAGAGAAAAGAATCACTAACTCTGAAATCTCCTGATTTTCATCATCTAGCAATCAAAGATATTTTAATTGCTTCTTTCCTACAGTTACTGCATAGCTCCAGGAGGTCACAAAAACTGATCGTTTTAAATGACAGAGAATGTGAGCCAAAGTGGATAATATCGTGACAGCATCCCCGGGAGGGTTTCTAGAGCCCTGACTGAGAATTGAGATTACTTTCTGGAAAGCTCTTTGGAGGTGGACAGCCAGCTTGTAACTAATTAG
>NW_007727921.1:101902-109708 GCF_000696425.1 Galeopterus variegatus
GATCAAACTCACCAGGAATCAAAGATCCCCTAATTAAAACAACTATAAAACTAGCAATAATTATTTTTAAAGAGAGTATTAAGTAATGGTGACATTGTGGAGAGTCTGTCACAATTAATTTTCTGTTGGTTAGAATGTAAAGTGATAAACCTTTCTGAAAAGCAATTTGGTAATGACCTTCAAGAGTCTTAAAATGTTCATTTTGTACTTCTGTAAGAAAAAATGTCAGCAGCAAACATTGCCAAATGTTAAAAATGATTAGCTACCGGTAGCTGGGTTACAAATGGAGTTTTAGTTTCAACTTCATACTTTCTCTGTTTTTACCTAATACAATACATCAAAAAGAAATTTCTTTTGCAATCGGAGCTAAAACAATAAATGTGTGATAGATAAATAGCTATGCTCACAGGCGTTCACCATTCCAAGGAGATAATCTGGAATATGAAGACAACTTTATGCATAAAGGTGTTCATCTCTGCCCCACTTATCAAAATAATTAAACCTATATGTTTCATTGAAATGGAACATTATGCAATCATTTAAAAAGACAATGTCATGAACTTTTTAATGTTATGAAAAACACCTATGGTATAATGCTAAATCAAAAATCAAGGCACAGAATTATATACAGAATTATGTGAAAAAATATGTGTCCACATAGAAAAAGAAAGAAGGCAATGTGGAATAGTACTAATTGAGGTTATCTCTAAATAGCTGATTTTTAATTTTCTTTATGTTTTTCTTTGTGTTTTTAGATTTTCTACAGTGAGCATAATTCAGGGGAAAATACCTTCAATTTTGCAATTTATAATTTAAGTTTTATCTAACAGGGAGAAGAAAATGTCTTTGCAGGATAAAATTAACTATGCTGCAGCATTATTGCACCACCAAGCATCACATTGTGATCAGCCTGAGAAAAGAGAGGTGGGCTGGAATTCTTTGAAGCTTAGCTCATTGTATTTCCAGATAAATAGAGGGTAGGATGTCTTATTTAATAAATAAAACTATAAGAGCTCCATTTAAATTTGAATTTCAGATACACAGTGAATATAGTGAATACTGTTTTAGTATAAGCATGTCTTGTGCAACAGTTGGGATAAGCTCATACTAAAAAAGAAATCTGTGATTTATTTAAAATTTAAATTTGACTGTGCATCCTGACCTTATTACCTGGCAACCCTATAGGGGTGTGCACATGCCAACTGTTCTGGGAATACAAAATTTCAGGTGCACACTCAGGGTTCTCCTTGACTGGACTTGATTGTTTCCTGTTTTTTACATCACAAACATAGATATAGGCTGGACTCGATCGGTCACGTATGTAGCTCCACACGGGAAAGTGGTGGTGTTCCTTTTGTGATTTGGGATCTTAAACCATGTCTTGTAATTCAGTCCATAAAAATTGTGGACTGTGTGTTGGACACAGTGATGGGGGCTAAGGTGGGGCATGATAGTAACAAGTAGGACAGTTGGTGTGTTTAGGTGAATTTGACCACTTCGGGGTGTAGTTGACTTTTCAGTACATGTTTGTGCTCCACATCATGTCAGGGGGCTCCCACCGCCCCATTCTTTCACATACAGTCAGAAAGGGGAGAGAGGGACCAGAGCATGGACTTCTCCTCCTGACTACACACACCGCAGTTTCGTTTCCACCATCATGCCTATATCTTTGCTGGGCCTTCCACCCTGAAGGTCTCGCCATCTCTTCTCCAACCTACGGGGATCTTTGCACACCAAAGTGATATCTTTCTAACTCCCAAGTCACATACATCCAACCACATCGACTATCATGACTAACATTGAATGCCATTTCTTGAACAACATCTCTGCCAGGCACTCCACTAGAGGCTTTATACACACTATTGCAAATCTTCAAAGAAACCCTGCAGTTGAATCCCGTCCATTCTACAGGTAAGAGAATCGAAGCAGAGATGTAAATGGAATCATTGGGTTGTTGCAAATTAGTTGGGATAATCTATAGAAAGCCTCAAATGATGCTTAGCACATAGTAAGTACTCAAATGGGGTAGTAATTTTTTCAAGAGGCAGACACCTGGAGATGAAGATAAAGGGCAAACAGAACGCATAATAATAATGACAATTAAATTTATTGACAAGAGGTATCAGGCCCTGTGCAGAGCATTTCACAGATCTTGTTCTGTTTAATTGCCTACCACTCTTTAAGCAGTGTTAGTTTTCCCATTTTACAGATAAGGAAACTAGGCACACAGCCATTAAGGGCTGGAGCCATCATTTATAGGGCTGGAGTGGAAGTAAGATTCAGGACTCTGGACTTAGACGTATGGAGAAAGTTAGAAGGGAGGTGCAGGACACCATGTCAAATGTCATCAATATCACATCTTTACTTTGAGTATGTCTTGCACTCAGAACTGGGCACTCTCTCTTCTGTGATGCCTGGTACCAGGTCCTCTGAGGTCACATGGTCTGAGGCCAGGGGGACTGGATGCTAAGCAATACTCCTAGCCTGACAAGAGCAGGGGGGCAGGGACAGGCATCTTAGTATGGCTGTCATGAAGCTCCTGGTCAAGGACAGGCTCCCAGCTAGCCCATGACCCATCTACAAAGTGAAACGGATTAGCGGCTCACTTTCGATCAGTCTGAATTATGAGCTCAGCGATTTGTGGGACATTTACATGAACCAGAAGATGTGTTATCTGATGAAAATTGCTTAATTTAATATCCTGGCTTGACAGGCAAAGAACTGTACTTCTCTGGGAGAATCTGCCAGAGTGGATGATGTTTTTTTAAAAGTCTCTGGACATGTTTAAGAAAAGCAATTGCTATCCTCTCCTTACCCATCAAGGAACAAAGAACAGTTCTGGAGTCCAGCGGGCAATCTGCCATCAGATAGTGGGCCCAGGGAGGCCTCAGAATATCCATTTTCGTCGAATGACACCAAGACAGTGGCACCAACCTATACCCTGGGATATGAGAGTCAAGGAACAAAGAACAGTTCTGGAGTCCAGCGGGCAATCTGCCATCAGATAGTGGGCCCAGAGAGGCCTCAGAATATCCATTTTCGTCGAATGACACCAAGACAGTGGTACCAACCTATACCCTGGGATATGAGAAATCTGGTTTTAAGCTGTTTGAGAGAAAGCCACTCAAGCACAGCTCTTCTGGGCTAGAAGCCTGGCTGCTCGTGAGTTACAATTCACTGAAGAGTTAACATTTTTAAAAAAATATAAAAATAGAGGCTACCACAAGTGTACTGTGTTTTCATAAGCTTTTCATTCATTAATTCAACATGAAGCTACTAAGGATTTAACACATGTTTCTTAAACATTAGCATGCATCCGAATCAGCTGGGGGGGCTTGTTAAATTGCAGATTGCTAGGCCCCACCTCCAGTGTTTCTGACTCAGCAGGTTTGGGGTGGGACTTAAGAATGTACATTTCTTACAATTTCCCAAGTGGGTGCTGCAGCTGGTGTGGGTTTCTATGCCAGTCACAGCACCAGGCTCATGGCAAACAGTGTCACCTTGGTCCTTCTTGTCCCATAAGTTCTATACAAGACTGGCTGAAAGCCCCCATTCCATGCTTTATAGAATCCAAAGCCCTACCCAGGATGTCCATGATCGAAGATTGCTGCCCTTCACCTTAAATGTCAGCATTTGTTTAAACTGTTTTGTTTGTAGATCACTGCATTTCTTTTTCACACTGTCCACCCACATATGAATTCAGCCCTTTTTATTTCAAATTAAGCCAAAAAATAAAAAGGAAAACAGTCTCATAAGATTCATGGCTATGTTGAAGATTTTACTTTAGACAAAACCATCAAGGGGGTTTACATTGCAAAAATATAAAAACAATTCAAATTAATAACAGACATCCCTGTTGTCAGAAGTGTGGCCATCCCATCCAGGGAATCTGTTCACTGGCCCCTCACAGCATGTGACAGCCTGTCCTCATGACTTTTCCCAGCTTTTCACCTCTCTGTTTTCTCTCCTGTCATTTTTTCATTCCTACCCCACCCCACCTCTATGTGCCATCTCCTGAAGCTTCACATTCTCCATACTCCATTTCACAGAGCAATTCCATTCTCTCTGGCTCCACTCCCAAATTCAGCTCTAGGTCCATTTTTGCGTATGCAAACCTATGGCCATGCTGAGCAAGCCAAAGGGCCTGTAAGCCTTTAGTAGGAAGGCTGTCAGAGCTGCATACAGTACATGCCATTCCCCTCCTGCAAGTGCGTAGACATGAATGGTGTGGGTCTGTGCCAGATTGGCCCTGTTAGTCTAACAGAAAAGATGATGCACTTCACACCATTACACCATTAGTGTGTGTGGTCAAGTACTATAACTTAAATAAATATTAAGTGTTCTGAAATGAAGGCCCAAAGGCAGGAACTACAGTTCTAGCTACAGAAACCATGGAAAGTTCCCTAGAGGAGGCAATATTGAAGCTGAGTTTTAAAACATAACTAGAATTCACCATTAGCATAAAGGGGAAAGGGTAATCCTGGAAGAGGGAACAGCATGAAGAGAAAGACACAAAGTTGTTAGAGTTGCTCTAATAACTCTCTTTAAGGAAATCTCCATGGCCCAATTTCTTCTCCAGATTGGTCACCTTCTGCCGTGGGTGATAAAAAACAGTTTTAAGCCTTTTGTTGCAAATCTTGTCAATAAGGTTCAGAATCTTTCTTTAGAATATGCGAGCATCCCAACAGCCATTATTATCCTCAGCACTGAAGTTTGGCTCTAATTCCAAGACAGAAAAGTCCTTTTATTTATAATCCCATTACACTGGTAAGCAATTATGGAGCATTTGCTATTCAAGAATCTGTGCATGCTGAGCATGTGCAAAAGAAACATTGGATATCCAATAGCTATACTTGGAGGGTCTTAAACATAATGCAGGGGCAAGGTGTCTCAAGTCTTCATCACAGTAGCATATGCAGCCACGTGGTCTTCACTTAAACACGATGCTGCATTGNCAAGGAACAAAGAACAGTTCTGGAGTCCAGCGGGCAATCTGCCATCAGATAGTGGGCCCAGGGAGGCCTCAGAATATCCATTTTCGTCGAATGACACCAAGACAGTGGCACCAACCTATACCCTGGGATATGAGAGATCTGGTTTTAAGCTGTTTGAGAGAAAGCCACTCAAGCACAGCTCTTCTGGGCTAGAAGCCTGGCTGCTCGTGAGTTACAATTCACTGAAGAGTTAACATTTTTAAAAAAATATAAAAATAGAGGCTACCACAAGTGTACTGTGTTTTCATAAGCTTTTCATTCATTAATTCAACATGAAGCTACTAAGGATTTAACACATGTTTCTTAAACATTAGCATGCATCCGAATCAGCTGGGGGGGCTTGTTAAATTGCAGATTGCTAGGCCCCACCTCCAGTGTTTCTGACTCAGCAGGTTTGGGGTGGGACTTAAGAATGTACATTTCTTACAATTTCCCAAGTGGGTGCTGCAGCTGGTGTGGGTTTCTATGCCAGTCACAGCACCAGGCTCATGGCAAACAGTGTCACCTTGGTCCTTCTTGTCCCATAAGTTCTATACAAGACTGGCTGAAAGCCCCCATTCCATGCTTTATAGAATCCAAAGCCCTACCCAGGATGTCCATGATCGAAGATTGCTGCCCTTCACCTTAAATGTCAGCATTTGTTTAAACTGTTTTGTTTGTAGATCACTGCATTTCTTTTTCACACTGTCCACCCACATATGAATTCAGCCCTTTTTATTTCAAATTAAGCCAAAAAATAAAAAGGAAAACAGTCTCATAAGATTCATGGCTATGTTGAAGATTTTACTTTAGACAAAACCATCAAGGGGGTTTACATTGCAAAAATATAAAAACAATTCAAATTAATAACAGACATCCCTGTTGTCAGAAGTGTGGCCATCCCATCCAGGGAATCTGTTCACTGGCCCCTCACAGCATGTGACAGCCTGTCCTCATGACTTTTCCCAGCTTTTCACCTCTCTGTTTTCTCTCCTGTCATTTTTTCATTCCTACCCCACCCCACCTCTATGTGCCATCTCCTGAAGCTTCACATTCTCCATACTCCATTTCACAGAGCAATTCCATTCTCTCTGGCTCCACTCCCAAATTCAGCTCTAGGTCCATTTTTGCGTATGCAAACCTATGGCCATGCTGAGCAAGCCAAAGGGCCTGTAAGCCTTTAGTAGGAAGGCTGTCAGAGCTGCATACAGTACATGCCATTCCCCTCCTGCAAGTGCGTAGACATGAATGGTGTGGGTCTGTGCCAGATTGGCCCTGTTAGTCTAACAGAAAAGATGATGCACTTCACACCATTACACCATTAGTGTGTGTGGTCAAGTACTATAACTTAAATAAATATTAAGTGTTCTGAAATGAAGGCCCAAAGGCAGGAACTACAGTTCTAGCTACAGAAACCATGGAAAGTTCCCTAGAGGAGGCAATATTGAAGCTGAGTTTTAAAACATAACTAAAATTCACCATTAGCATAAAGGGGAAAGGGTAATCCTGGAAGAGGGAACAGCATGAAGAGAAAGACACAAAGTTGTTAGAGTTGCTCTAATAACTCTCTTTAAGGAAATCTCCATGGCCCAATTTCTTCTCCAGATTGGTCACCTTCTGCCGTGGGTGATAAAAAACAGTTTTAAGCCTTTTGTTGCAAATCTTGTCAATAAGGTTCAGAATCTTTCTTTAGAATATGCGAGCATCCCAACAGCCATTATTATCCTCAGCACTGAAGTTTGGCTCTAATTCCAAGACAGAAAAGTCCTTTTATTTATAATCCCATTACACTGGTAAGCAATTATGGAGCATTTGCTATTCAAGAATCTGTGCATGCTGAGCATGTGCAAAAGAAACATTGGATATCCAATAGCTATACTTGGAGGGTCTTAAACATAATGCAGGGGCAAGGTGTCTCAAGTCTTCATCACAGTAGCATATGCAGCCACGTGGTCTTCACTTAAACACGATGCTGCATTGCGCTGCCATCTGTATTGTGGAGAGAGGCTGTGTTTGGAGATGGATGGCGGGGTGGGGGGTGACTGCAGGGATTGACGAAATGTTTGAGTATTTACCAGAGACTCTTTTGATTGCACATAACAGAACACTTTCCCCCCAACTATACGAGAGGAAATCAGGTATTGATGGATCAAAGTGACCGAAATAGTGACAATCTGGACTCCAGTTCTCTTTATCTCTAGCTTCTGATTTTCTCTATTTTAATTTCATTTTCGGAGGGGTTCATTCTTTTGATTATTCAAAACGTTCATGTGCATCTCTTAGCAATTTAAGCAGAAAAGAGACTCTATCTCTTAGCAATCTAAACAGAAAAGAGACTCTTTTTTCCCCCAGTAGTTCCATCAAAAGTCTCTGGACTAATAGTCCAAGGCAAGGATTGTTCCAGCTGGGATTATGTAGCCACCTCTGAAGCCAGTCTCCATGGCCGGGGATGCTGGTTCTCAGTAGTGAAATCTAGGACACACACCTGACCATTGCAGGAGACAGAGGTTGGAGCCAGGCTCATCAGAACCACCAAGTCTGAAAGGAGGGAAGTCCACAAAGGAAAGGACATCAGACAGGCAGAACCAGCAGATAGCCACTTGAGTGTATAAAAATGTGAATTTTTAAATCAAGTGTGATGTTACCATTAGTTCCACAATGAATTATAATCGGGTCACTCCCAGCAAAGTCCCTGAAACGCAGTTTGGGGTAGTGGTTAGGAAAATGGACTTTAGCCTCAGAGTCCTGGGTTCATGTCCCAGCTCCCGCACTTAGTACCTGAGCTTCCTTAGGTAAACAGGCATCACAGTAGTGTCTACCTCATGAAATTTTA
>NW_007727921.1:109975-113007 GCF_000696425.1 Galeopterus variegatus
TAGTACCTGAGCTTCCTTAGGTAAACAGGCATCACAGTAGTGTCTACCTCATGAAATTTTAGTAAGGATTAGATGAGTAAACTTAAAACTTAGAAGTGTACCTGAGATGTTTTAAGTTTTATTTATTGAAATTGCATATGCAATTTTATGTATTTGTGTACATGTATTTTTTTCCTGGTCAAAGGGCCTATATGCCTTTTACCAGATTTTCGAAGGGATTTGTGATGAAAAAAGAAAATCCCTTCTCTCTGGAGACAATGTTATCCTTATTTGAACCTACACTGATCATGTGAATGAGGGCTTGTTTGCACACTGGTGGTCGCAAGCAGGCTTTATTTCTCTCACAGTTTTTGTGGGCTAATGAAATATCAGGGCTTATTTGCAAGGCAGCCTTACAGACAGGTCCAAGATTTAACACAAGCCTGTAGGTATTTCTCAGGGCTGTCTGGGCACCCATTTCACTTCCATCTTCTCAGTTTAGTGAACATAAGGTTGGTGTGTTGGATGAATCTTCATTTCCAAGGCTTAAAACAAGAGTCTGGCTGCAGACCTCTGAAGAAATAGCTCTGCGGGCCATCAACCACTTTGTCAGATTCCTGGGAACTTGAAGCACCAGCGCATATTTTGTGGTAGCCCACATTTGAGATCAGACTGTGTAGGCGCACAGCTAAACAGGTCTTCAATTTCAATTAGACACTCTGTCCAGATAACTCGGGGAGAAGGAGAGAGAAGGGGACTATTAGGTGGGCATGAGGAGGGGTGGTTGATAGAATCACAGGGTCTCTGAAATCTCTCCCACTGCCCTTTGCCCTTCCATCCCTGCCTCCTCCATCTCTTCTGACTTCCTCCCCCAACCACCACAGACAACCCACAACCACCACACAGTGAAGAGGCTCATTGAAGGGCCCTGGAGTGAAGAGAACACTGGATTGCAGGGACCGAAGCAGGAAACATCAGGGAAGGGCAGCCTGAGAGCTCACTCTGTGCTGCCTCCAACACAGGGATTTTCCAAGAAGTATTAAAAAAACACTTTGTGCCTTATTGGTCTGTGAGATAGAGTAGATTGTTGGACCCAATTCTTTCCTCCCTCCCAGAATTAGAATTATACAGCTATGCCCTGTGCCATGAGATTTTGCAAGTTTCTGCTGTCTTCCCAGTGTCTGGCATATAGTAGGTGCACATTAAATATGTGCCAGATTTGAATGCAAGCCTTATAAACAAGGAAATAGAGACTTTATATAGTATCACTTATTTGGATTTACATAGCTAGTAAACAGAGACGAATCCAGGTCCGTCTGATTTCAAAGCCCATGATCTCCCCAATATGCCAGATGGCCTCTTATTGAAGCATATATGTTATCAGAATTCTGTTTCCAGGCCAAGAGCCAACAAAGAAGTTGGGGGTGGAAGTGGGAGTGGAGATAATCCATGAAGATACAGAAAAAAAGATATTAAAACTGGTAGATCATCTCATCTTTTACAATGTCTATGTATTTCTGTATGTGTTTTATAATGTACAAAGGATATTACTACAGTAGTGCATACCACTCAAAGATTTCTTAATCATAGGGTGCATGATCACAAAGGTATAAATATCCATCAATAATAGAATGGATAAATAAATATAATCTATTTATATAATAAAATACCATGGAAATGAATAGATACTGTCACATTCAATGACACGGGTAAATCTCAAACATAATGTCAAGTGAGAAAGGCCAGACATAAAATAGTATGTGCTCTATGATTCCATTTATATAAAATACAAAACCAGGCCAAATTAAATTCTGTGTTAGAAGTTGGGATCTTTGGGTAGGAAGGTAGAAGGGGGCAGTGGGGGAGCATCTGAGGAGGCAGCAAAGTTTTATTTCTTACGTGGGTATGTCCACCTCGTGATAGTTCACTGAGCTGTACCTCTGTGCTATGTGAACTTTTCTATTGTATGTCATTCATCAGTAAATGTGGATGCAGTGGATGAAGGTGCTGCAGTGTCTCAGCTACTCCTCCCACTGTGCAATGGGGCCTAATTCCTGTCCCCTTGAATCTGGGTTTGCTTCGTGTGTCACTTTGGGTCCCCTGAGAAACAGATGGTGATGGAGTTAAGAATACAAGAAGTTTATTGGGCAAAACCAAGATGCAGAGAAATGGAGTAGAACTGAACAGGGATAGCCTTACACTTCAATGCACCCCAAAGTCTTGGGCAACTCAATGTGGAGTTCCAGAGCAATGATTACCCATTAGAGGAGCCCTGCCCTGGGCAGAAATGGCCAGGCCCTAGTACCCCTGTCGCACTCAATCTTTGGCTAGAGGGTCCCTTGGCTGAAATGCTGTAGTGTCTCCTACAGATGCTGCAGTTGGAGGCCACAGTGGAAAGCATTGTACCCAGCCGAATCACGAGTTCTTTCTTGAAGGGTATTCCAAATGGCATGCCTCCATGGTTGCCACACATAGGGCCTTGGCTGACATTCTGGGAATTCCAAGGTTAGGTCATAAGAAGCCTTGTAGTTTCTGCCTGGGCCTCTTGGACCAGGGGCTCTTAGAAACTCAGATCACTCAAGAAGTCTGGCTACCCTGATAATGCCATGCTGGGAAGATGCCCAAGCTAGCCAGGTGGAGGGGCACATGAAGAGAAAGAGATCCACGGGCAGCCCCAACTGTTCCAGACATCCTAACCTAGACATGCAAATGAAGAAGACATCTTGGATTTTTGGGCCCCGATAGGCACGATATGAAGAAGAAGTGAGAAACCTAGCTGACTGCCAGCACCAGGGCCCCAGACATATGGCTCTGCACAAGCTGTCCCACCCATCAGCTGTTTGCACCCCCTCAGTTGAGGCCCCATTCATCGCGAAGCTTGGGTGAACTACCTAACTCTGCCATGGCCGAATTTCTGACCTACGAAATCATGACTATAAGAAAATGGTTGCTTTGTTACAAAAAGCAAATGGAAAGGATATTTTTGGGTGGGAGGGGACAGAGGGAGGAGGGAGGGAGGTGTCGGTGATGGGCCATAATAATCTAATACATTG
>NW_007727921.1:113615-115871 GCF_000696425.1 Galeopterus variegatus
GGCCATAATAATCTAATACATTGTATATTGACAAAATAAAAATTTAATGAAAAAAAAAAGAAATAAAGAGGCTTTAATAAAAAGCAATAAGCAAAAAAAAAAAAAAGAAAAAGAAAAAGAAAATGGTTGTTGTACTTGATAAAGCTTGGGGTTGGCAGGGGGGAGGGGGGAGGAATAGTTTTTAATGCAGCAATAGATAACTGAAACCATTTGTTTAAAAGAAAAGTTGGGAGACCATGTCAGTTTAAGCCACATGTATATGTAATTGGAGGGAGGGATAGCAGTCTCATTAGCTAATCAGAACATCTAGTGCATTAGATTTTGAAAGAATGCTCACGATTATGAATAATAGCACACAACATAAGTTCTGCTGTTTACCAGCTGTGTGGCCTTGAGCATGTGGCTTCACTTCTCTGGGCTTCAGTGAACTCATTAATAAAATGGAAAAAATCATGGTCTTAAATGAGACAAATCATCTCAAGCACTCAGCATGCTGCTTGGCATGCAGAAAATGCTCAACAAACATTAGTTATTATCAGCACCATCATCATGACCTCAGTTTTCCCATCTGATGAAAGAAACTAATAATGCCTGTCCCACCTACCTGTCAGAGTGGAAAGGATCAAATAGGATTCAGAGAGGTTGGGAGAACACAGTCAACCAGCCACAGAGCCTATGCTTCCAACTCAGAATGTCAAGCTCTTTCCATTCTTTCTTCACCCTTGAAGGTATTGCCCTGGGTCCTGTCCAAGAGGAGAGATTTGCACTGAGCCCCAGACTTAAGAAAGTAAAGAACAAATTGATTTTCCATAGGATCTTCAAAGCTGGCACATTTTACCAAGCAGATCCAGAGTCTTGGTTGGTGGAAACCTGCATCCCAGTCTCCCCGAGACTGATCACCCATCAGGACCTATTAGCTCGCCCTCATCCAGAGCTAGTGTGTGTGACTTCAAGCTGGAGTGTTGATCAGAACCATATCCTTACATGCCAGAGCCACAGAGCTGGGCTGGAAGGCCTCCAGGCACAAGCTTTTCTGGCCAGATCACCCGTTCTTTAATCCTGAGCATACTCTCCAATGTGCCTTGTGGTACTTTCAGACCCCCTCCTCTGGAGCTCTGGCTGTTGAGATCTACATGGGGGAAAGAAAAAGAAAAAAAAAAAAAGCTGCATAAGAAGTACTTGTAGACACTGTACTCCATATTTCCAAACTGTTTTCTAACCCTTCTTGTTGGTCTCCCTACTCAGGGAGACTCAGTTATTACTTATTTTGAGAAGTAAGTGTCTTAGTTTATCTGCCCAGCAGGAAGAAATGGGATTTGAAATGGCTGTCCATAGCTCATCACATGGACTATAGGTTGGCAACACATCGCTCCCACTCCTTGCATCTATAATTTGCAGAGTGGGGATGAAAGGATAGTTCTCGTTGTCAGTGGTGTGGAACGAATAATTTTCTTAATTAATGGAGCCACTACTCATGGAGCCAGGGACCAGGCTCTGTGCCAGGTTTTTCACACCTGTTGTCTTCCTTAATCCTCACAACAGTGCTGTGACATGGAAACCCTTTTCCATTTTACAGATTCCCATTTTTACAGATGAGGAAGCTTTAAGTTCAGAGAGAGGAAATGACATACCCACAGACACACACGTAACTGGCAGAGTCTGAATTTGAATACAGGTCTCTTACCCCAAAGTGGCAAGTTAAACACTCTGCTGAAAGTTCTATATTTCTAGCTACAATTTGGGCCACCTAAACTGAAAAAGAGTTTTGTTTCACTACAAAGTAGAAGAAACTGATGGATAAAGTTTAACGCCAAAGGGTTGGTCTTTCTAGAACAAGTCAATGTTAGTTTATGGTGGCCCTGGAGCAGGATATTTAAAACTGGAACCAATCCCAAATGGCAGTTATGTAGTAACTGTGAATTCTCTGAAAACATGGATGCATTTATCCTCCTCTTATATCCAGACTCCTTTGCAATGTGACTTTTCAGCTCCTCCCATGAAAACGCAGAACCTATTCTTTAGCTCTTGAATGGGAACTGGACTTGTGGCTTGCTTTAACTAATAGAACATGGTGGAAGTGATGCTCTGACTGGTCTGAGCTGAGCCCTCTAGATGTCTTGCAGCTTCCTCTTTTTCTCTTTGAAACCTGCCCAGCCTCTATGGGAGCAAGCCTGGGTGAGCCGGCTGCAGGACAGATTACATGGAACATAGAGAAGCCAGCTGGGACTCTCTAAGACCAGCCAGCCCCCAGCCAAC
>NW_007727921.1:116789-118584 GCF_000696425.1 Galeopterus variegatus
CTGGAAACTTGGTAATTTATAAAGAAATGAAATTTATTTCTTACAGTTTGAGTCTGGGAAGTCCAAAGTCCAGGGACTACATCTGGTGAGGGCCTTCTTCTCGGTGGGAACTCTCCAGAGTCCTAGGGTGACCAGGGTATCACATTGTGAGAATGAGCTGAGCAAGAGAGCTAACCTGCTCACTTGCTCTCCTTATAAAGCCATCAGAACCACACCCGTTACTCAATGAATGAATCATTTCATTCATGATGGTACAGTCCTCACAATCTAATTGCCACTTTAAGACCCCATCTTTTAAATATCATAATTGTTTTTCCCGCCCTCTTAACACTGGTACAATGGGGCTCAAGTTTCCAGTACGTGAACTTTTGGGGGACACGTTTAACCCATAGAAGAGCCCAACTGAGAACACAAAACTGCCTGGCTGGGCCTGGCACAACTTGTTGACCCACAGACTCATGAGCTCCATAAATGGCTTTTTTAAACCTCTAAGTTAACTAATGCTGTGATGAACCTTTGAGCCACTATTTATGGCATTTGTACAGGCCTTTTTGTCCTATGTTCATCAAAGGACACCATTATTCTCATCACTATGGTGGGGTTTGAATGGTTGGGAGCTTTGGGACCAGATACTTCTTATACAAAATAATAGTAAAGGCTGGCACTTATACAATACTTATTGTGTAGCACATTCTAAGAGCCCCAAGTATGCTAACTCATTTAATTTTCCCATTGCCTCTCTATGGGAAAGACACTTAGTACCAACCCCGTTTTACAGAGAGGCTAAGTAAGTTGTCCACAGTCACACAGCTAATAGGTGGTACAGCCAGGAGTCAAACAGAGGTGATCTGGCTCCAGAGTATGTGCTTTTAAAAGCAAAGACATGCTATACTATTCTGAGTAAGCCTGGTACTTGCTCCAGCTGGCTCCTCAGCTTATNAAGACATGCTATACTATTCTGAGTAAGCCTGGTACTTGCTCCAGCTGGCTCCTCAGCTTATCTGGAGCTCATTTACACAAACTTAGTGAGTGACTTAAATTTTCTGAGACTAAATCTCCCTATCTGCACAATGGGAACAATAATAGTACCTCTCTTATGGAGTTATTGGGAGATAAAATGAGGTAATGTAAGCAAAGCACCCAGTGGGATTCAATAAATATCAGCTATAATAATAATTAGTTGCTATCTATTTATACAACTATTCAATTATAGAAATATTTTATTACAAAAGAAATTAATTACATTACAGATGGGTGCATTATCATTATTATTCATACTCTTATTTTGAATCACCAAATTTCAACTCACATAACAGTTGTCCCCACAGTTCCTCCCATTCTCAGTGTTGACCCTGCATTTGTTGTTGATTTCTCTCATAATTTCCAATGCTGAGTTGTTTTTGAGATGTTCCAGAAATCCGCTGAGTCTGCAAAGTATACCCAAATCCCTCAACAGCCTAAGGAAACAGAAAGATAGAACTTAGCAGGGCCTCAGTCTGACTTTTCCATCAGCCCACAGCTTGAGCTCTTTTAGGTCTCTCTGACTTCCCTGAAGTTCTTGGGCTCAGCCGTTCCTACTCTTTGGTGCCCCCAAAACTGTTTACCTTTGGAAGACTACTTCAGCCAAGGATTGGCCTCTTGTGTTCTCATACATTGGGGACTGACAGCAAACAATGTCAGAAGCTTCCATTTGAACCCATGGAGAGGCTAGCGGAAAACTCCTGGAATTTCCAAGTAGGCTCTGTGCTATTTAACCAGCATGAAGTTTTTGCAAAGATGACACATAGCTGGTATC
>NW_007727921.1:119230-149005 GCF_000696425.1 Galeopterus variegatus
ATCCTTCTTGGCTGCAGAGAGCCCCCTCACCTGAGGTCATGCCCTTCCCAGGGCAACTTGCTACAGAGACTGAGCAGGATGGAGGAATGAACACCTGACCTGTTTGGCC
The DNA here is from genome assembly GCF_000696425.1 of Galeopterus variegatus. Lineage (NCBI taxonomy): Eukaryota > Metazoa > Chordata > Mammalia > Dermoptera > Cynocephalidae > Galeopterus > Galeopterus variegatus. The sequence continues at coordinate 119,340 of NW_007727921.1, forward strand.
AAAGCAGGACAACTGCGGGGCAATATTTCCTCCAGAACTCCGTCAAGTTGGCCAAAGCTTTTTTGAGCCTGCACTACAGATCCTCTTTCCCTCTGTCCAATCCTGCTTTTCCCCCTTCTCTTTCATAGGTATTAATCCCCAATAAATATCTTGCACCCCAAACTGTGCCTTGGCATCTGTTTCCAGAAAACCCAACTTGTAATACAGAAATAAGTTCTTCCAATCGTCAACCTATGCCAGCTTCCATCTACATTACCTCTTGCCATACAAGTTACTGGCATTTCTTTTCACATTTGCATACACCCCCATCTGTCTTCCGGGGAGATTAATTCCATCTGGCACATGCACGAATTTGTTGTGTCAGCCATCAGTTTTTTGCTAGTTTGGGTTAAGAATGGAAATACTAGCTAGTCTCTGTTAACCCAGTACCTTGCATACTCTATGCCATTTCATCTCCATAGCAACCTTGAACAAAGTAAGACTATCCTCATCTACAGAGGAAGGAACTGAGGCTCAAAGAGGTGAAGTGACTCACACTAGCTAGTCTCTGTTAACCCAGTACCTTGCATACTCTATGCCATTTCATCTCCATAGCAACTTTGAACAAAGTAAGACTATCCTCATCTACAGAGGAAGGAACTGAGGCTCAAAGAGGTGAAGTGACTCACACACAAGGATTCAAAATCTAGGTCTCTGTTTCTAAGGCCTAAGCTTGGCTGCCCAAACACATTTCTTCCAGAAGTCTTGCTTAACAGGTGCTTTGTGGGTGGAACCTTGGGAAAGTGTGGTCAGAGAAAGGCGGTATAGCTCCATGGCTAAGAGCTCAGCACTGGTGCTGGACAGCCTGTGTTGAAGTACCATTTCCATCACACACACAAGCTCTGTGCTGTTTAGCCTGTGATGTCACCTCTCTGCTTCAATCTCCTCATCTGTAAAATGGGGATAATAGTAATTTCTACCTCAAAGTGTTGTGAGGATTTGATACTTAGTATACGCAAAGTGATCAAAACAATGTCTGGCACCTTCAGTAAATGTTGGATGCAATTATTAGGGAATAATTCTTAAAGACTAATTACTTCTGCAGTTCTCGGCCTGAACATGTTATGAAATATGTTGTGAGTCCTGGGTGCAGCCCTGCCTGTGGTGGTCAAAATTTCTGATTGTCAGTTGTATATAATCACAAGCCACATAATGATGTTTTAGTCAGTGATGGACCACACGTAGGATGGTGGTCCCATAAGATTATAATGGAGCTGAAAAATTACCATTGTCACGTGACATCGTGGCTGTTAGAATGTCACAGTGCAATGCATTACTCACGTGTTTGTGGTGATGCTGGTGTAAACAAAACTACCGCAAAATACACTAAGAAATGGTGCCTAGCTTCCCCATGGGGTGACCCTCCCAAAGGTACTTCGGACCTTTAAGATAGAAAGACAAGCATTTGATACATTAGGTCTGACCCCAAGTAAAAGGGTTGTTGTCTACTTTAGAGTTCTTGCATTTTTAAATGATTCTCACCCATCCCTGGAGCAAAATAATGGTCAAAAACAGTTAGCTAACACTCACTGAGTGCTTACTGAGTGTGAGGAACAATCCCTACCTGTAATTTGAATTTTATAGTTTTGTTGGGGTGGTAATATTCTAATGCCCATTTAACAGGAGGGGAAAGTGAGGCACAGAGAGACTTAATGACATAATTAGGGGGCCTACACTCATGCAACTCATGGCCAGTATAGATTATAGGAAAATTTATTGCTGTTTTCATTCATAATATGATTTAGCACAACAATGTAATCACCTAGTGACATATTTCCCAGAACACATCCCCATTGTTAAGCCATGCGTGACTGTATTCCTTCTTATATGAAGCTAACTATCCTTAATAATATTAATGGGTAAGAGAAATCGGTTTTTAAGAAACACTGGTTGCTACAGAAATTGTTCCAAAACATGACATAAACATGATAGAGGTAAAATAAATAAGCAGACTTTGATGGTGAGAAGTGTGGGATCCACTGATCTAGTCTAACCCCTATTCTATAGATGGGGAAACAGGCCTAGAGTGTAGAATTGAATTGCCAGGAGTAGCCCATGCTTATTTGGCCAGATTCCATGCTTGTAGGATGCTTGAGACTTTCTGACAAGCATGATTAATTGATAGACAATAAAACCAGTTACCTGTGGCCTGGGACTGAGTTTACAACCCTGATGGTAATGGGCCTTAGATAGGCAAAGAGTGCTGGTGACGACTTTCCCCTCATCTCCCTGGGCTAATGGCTTTATGGAGTTGTAAACTACTGAGTACTGCAATGATGAGAGTGACCTTCCTTGGCTCAATGACCCACCAAGCCTTGATTGACATGTAGGCCTGGTATTCCCGATCTGAATGGCAAAAGCCCGCTTCTCCTGCAAATTTCCCAGACGTCTTTGGGAGTTATAAGACGTCGTTCACCCATCCTGACTCAAGGCAGGAATAGTTCAGACTTGCAGCTTCTACAGTGAATATACAGCTTGATCCAAACTCAGCTCTCAGATAATTACCCCATCTCTAAATAGAACAGCTTGGAGGGTGTGACAAGCACCACTGGTATCTTCTAGTTCTGAGCCTATCATTCCTTCGCTCAATCATTTATTCAGCTCATTTTAGTAGCTGTAGTGGCCAGCCTACAAGGTGGCTCCCTGACCCCTACCTCCTGGAATGAATGCCTTTGTGTAGGACTCTCCCACACTGAATAGGGTTAATCTATACAACCAGTAAGATATTGTGGAAATAATAGAGCATGACTTCTGAGGCTAGTTTACAAAAGAGACTGCAGCTTCCCCATTGCTCTCTCTCTCTTGGATCACTTCTCTGGGGGAATCCATTGCCATGTTGTAAAGACACTCAAACAGATTTGTGGAAAAACCCACGTGGCAAGAAACTGAGGACTCCCATCAATAGCCTCTTGAGTGTGCCATCTTGGAAGTGGTCCTCCAGCCCCAGTCAGTCCTCCAGATGAGATCACAGACTCAGCTGATATCTTGATTACAACTTCATGGGAGTCCCTGAGCCAGAACCACACTGCTAAACCATTCCCAGATTTCTGACAAACAGAAACTATATGAGATAGTCAATGTTTATTGCTTTAAGCTGATAAATTTGGGGATATTTGTTATCCAGCATTTGATAACTGATACAATAAGCACCCATTGTGTGCCAGGCCTTAAACTAGACACCAGAGTGCACAAATGAACAAATATACTCTCTGCCTCTCAGAGCTAATATTCCAGAAACAAATCTTACAAAGAGGGTGGAGTTACTCTGGCAGAATCAAGATTGGATGGGAATTGGGATCTAACATCAGTGCAGTAAAAATACGAAAAATAAGAAGGAAAATTAAAACAGTATCATTCATTTCGTATTTCTGTATTGTCTGATTGTTTTTTACAAATGTGTATTGCTTTTAAAGTAATTTTTACAAGGCGTCATCTCATGAATTCTTCTCATGAGAGTTTAATTGATAGACCTTTTCAGAAAGTTTCTTGGCAACGTATATCAAAAAAACCCATAAAAGCATGTATACCCTTTGACCCAGAAATTACACTTAGCTTATTATAAAAAAAAAGCAGAAACATGTGAAAATAGTAAAATAAAAGGGTACTTACTGCCTTGTTATTCATAAGTGCAAAAAATTGGTAAGGACCTAAATGTCAACAATAGTAAGTTGGTTAAATTACTGTTTAATCATAGGCCATTCATAAATTGGAATCTTGTATAACAACTAATAATGTTGATGTAGCTGTACATTTATTTTCAAGGAAATAGGTCCCTATATATTGCTAAGTGAGAAAGACAGATCTTATACAGTATATACAGTATAACTCAATTTTAATCAAAATATATATTTATGCATAAAATCATCGGAAAGCTAAATCACAACATGTTAATGATGTTATGTCTAGGCGGAGGGATTAGAAACATATATTTTTTATTTCTTTTGGCTTGCCTGTGTTTTTTTATTTTTATTTTAAAAACATGGATTACTTCAGGAACATATAGAATTCTAAATATATTTTAGTTAAGGCCCCCTAAATGCTCATTAATTATGCTCACCTTTACTGTTCTTAGGCTGTTTGTCTTTCTCTAACCTGCCAGGGCAGACCAGCCCCCAAGCTCTGGCCTACCTTTTCTTCTTTCCCTTCTTGACCAACTATTGGGGGCTGGAGATACTCCTGGGTCCTTTAACCAAACAGAATACAGATCTCCCCTAGAGTGCCCCCAAACAAACCATTCCACTTACTGTTCTTAGGCTGTTTGTCTTTCTCTAACCTGCCAGGGCAGACCAGCCCCCAAGCTCTGACCTACCTTTTCTTCTTTCCCTTCTTGACCAACTACTGGGGGCTGGAGATACTCCTGGGTCCTTTAACCAAACAGAATACAGATCTCCCCTAGAGTGCCCCCAAACAAACCATTCCACCTCTGCAGGGAAGTACTACCTCTCCAGAGAGCCCTTGGCCTATTGACCAATTCTGTCAAGCAGCTCCTATCTTTGGCCCCAAGGGTGGAGTGAACAGAGGAAACTGATTTACTGCCCACCAAGGACCCACGCAGAAAGCAGACTGATGCTGTTCCCCATTCGGGATGGCCCTTGAAGGATTTGTGGCTCCAGCAGAGAAGCTTTTAAAAGACCATAAACTGAGTTAAGTGATTTGGAACTTTATCCAATTGAAACGAAAGTTGGGAGGAAAGATGCTAGACCTTCAAATTTGGCCAAGGTCCACCTCGTAGCAGGGAGAGTGTGACAGGCAGATCAGAGTCCTTAGCGCTTACCTAGAGCAAGAAACATCCACATGGATCATTTCTGTCTCCAGAGTTCACCCACAGGGCCCCTGGCTCTGGCTGAGATGGTCTTCCCCCTGTTCTCATGACTGGTCTGACCCCAACCAGCATTTCAGTCTTTAGTGCCGCTCCTCTCCTTCACTCCTCACCCCCAAACAGATCCATTCATCCATTTGCCAATAAAAGGTCTGCAATGATACATTGAGAGGTTTGGATTTATTCTGTAGACAAGAAAGAGTTCACTTATTCCTTCAAGAGAACTGAGTGCCTCCTACAGGATAAGGATGGGGCTTGTCCTGGGCCAAGTGCTGGCACAGAATCATGAACAGGTCCACATGGTCCTATAGCCAAGGAACTCACCTCCTAGGCAGGAGACAGATGCTAAACAAGTAAATGAATAAGGAAGATCATTGCTGATGGGATACATGGAAGGAAATAGGTTTGTGACTAAGTTGAAGAATATCTGGAACTTTGGTGCAAAGTTAGGAGAGACCTCTCAGAAGAGTAGCATTTGAACTAGTATCTGAATAAAGCTTGAAGCTCATACACCAGTGAGATCTTTTACACCTGCCCCAGTTCAGTGGAGAATGTGGGCTGGTCCTATTCAGCCCAACCCAGGCACAGTACAGTAACAGGGGGCTTTCTGGTCTTCTGGACCACCACCAACCTCAGTGATGTTCAGAGCCTGCCCCTCCATCTCTGGGGCTTTACAAGTGTCCTGAGACGATGGAAGGAGAAGCTGGTTGAAGGGGAAATTTACACTGGGAGCAAGGTCTCAGGGCCTCTGTAGGCTGGACATTCAGTATGTGGCACTGAATCAGTAACTGGGATTATAGCGACATCCTGGCCAAAAACCACCAGGAAGGACAGCTAGTATAGTCTCCAGCACTCCCTGGAGCAGAAACTGGACAATCTCATGCTGCTCAGAACCTGCCTGGCTGTGTAGGCTCCTTCAGGTGGAGGTTGATTCAGCCTCTTGTGCCTGTTCAGGTTGGAACCTCTCTTCTGGACCCCTATCTCTTTCCTCCCTCAAATCCTCTCCATCTTTCCCCTCCCTTCCAGCCTGGATATCCTTTTCCTAGCTCAGGGGATGAAGCTCACTCTTATTCATAATAAATATCAAACATATTTTCTATGACTTAAGTTCCACATTAAAGGGCATAGGATTTTGCTTTTCAAAAGCCAAAATGAGACTCCGTTTTCCTTTGTTTCTGCTGTCTCAACTTTTCCCTGAAGCAATGAGTGCAAAAAAGCCTGTTTGAATGGGGGTGCGAGAGGCAAAGTGAGGAGAAGCAGGCACAATCCAAAGCGTAACAGTAAATATCAAAATACCAAAAAACGTTCCACTTCATGTTTTAAAAATATTATCTCGCTACAAATAATAGAGTGAGCATCTACCAGGCACAGGGTTAGAGACAGGAGGTTAGTAAAAAGAAAAGGGGAGAGGCCGAACAGATGGGGAGAGCCTCCAACTGCTACTCAGATGGGTCAACGCCTCAGTCAGCACAACGGGGAGCTCCAGGGCGGAGATCACAGACAGAACTGGCCAGGCCCTGGTATCTTGGTAGGGCTGCATCATCGGCTCGAAGCCAAGGTGGCTTTTGTATGTCCCACAGCAAGTTCTTTCTTGGAAGGAGATCTGCATGGGGTACCTCTGGGACTCTTTTACACCCTGATGAGAACAGTTAGATGGACTAAAGAAGTTGGAAGAGCACCAAGAAACATGAAACCTGGTTCTCAGGGCTGTCTGAGATGACATCTATGACCAGGACAATCTGTGCAGAGATCTGAAGATGCAGAAAGAGTCAGAGAAGTGCATAGAGTAGTGTGTAACTGCACACAAGTTGAAGCTGGGCTGCCTGGGTTCAAATCCAAGTTCTGCCACCCACCAGCCAAGTGATGAGGACAGGTTATTTCCCCACTTAGTGCATCAGCTTCCCCTTTAGTACAGTGAGGATAATAACATAGTAATAGGACCCTTTAGCTTTATGGGAAGAATTACAGAGATAGTACTAACCCTACAGCTACATTAGAAGGATACAGAAATAGCACTAACCCTATAGCTTTACTGGAAGGATTACAGAAGTTATTGTTCTAAAAAGTGCTTAGAAAATGCCTGGCTAGGAAATATCATTTGTATAGCAAATTTCTAGGTAAAAAGTGAGGAGAGGCAGTGCTCCAGGCAGAGGGCACAGCCTGGGTAATAGCCTGCAGGACAGGCACAGAACAGCACAAAGTGTAACCCGCATTGGTGGGCCTAATCCGGCCTAACGGCTGGTTAACTCAATTCAGCTGAAGCAGTCCTTAATTTAATCTTCAGTCCCCAATTTTAAGGAAAATAACATTCTTTGGTCAAGTCAAAAAGCCCACCAAGATGTCCTCTGTGATTTTCTCGAAAATCCATCCTGATCTTCCCCAGATCGACTCAAAGCTGAAAAGCAACGAGTGCTGTCACCCTTCCCTCCATCCCACATCCCTTTCTGGTTAAAGTTGCTGTTTCTTTCAAAACAACAGATGTTGATGCAAATTCTTGCTGCCACTCACAAGAAAAATTGGGTGGACTCCTACAATGCCCTTTGCCCCGTCTGGGACTCAGTTCCTCTCCCTCTCTCCTCATCCCTCCAAAGTGGAGCTGGACAGCCCATCCTGGGCCTCATCAGCCCAGTGCTGCTCTGAATGCTGCCGTCTCCACCGGCTCCTTCCCACCTCTCTCGCCGGCCCATATGGAATGAGTTGCTCCGAAAGTGGAGCTGGACAGCCCATCCTGGGCCTCATCAGCCCAGTGCTGCTCTGAATGCTGCCGACTCCACCGGCTCCTTCCCACCTCTCTCGCCGGCCCATATGGAATGAGTTGCTCCATTTTTACTTCTTATCAGAAATGGAATTATTTCCCCCATGTCTTTGTGGAGTTTGCTGTGTCTGTGAACTAGATGAATTCTTAACTCTTTCTGTTCCAAGGAGCTGCTGAGCTGCTGGCTCCCAGAAGGTGGAATCTCTGGACTCAGAATCCTCAGATCACATGACGGAAAGGGCAGGGTAGGTCCAGAGGACACCCCAAGTGCAAATAATTCATCCCAAGAGGAATCCAGTTACATCCGTCTGTGACTGTAGTAAGAGCTCGTGGATTTTATTAACCTTGAAACTTGAGCCTCTAGGATAACAATGACAAGAACCAGCATGCTTTCTGTGCTTGCTATGGGCACATTTAATGCCTTCAGCAACCCACTGAGATAGATGTTATCATTCCCATTTTACAGATGAAACTCGGAGAGGCAAAGTAACTCACCCAAGGTCATACAGCCAGTAAGCTGAGCTGTCTGAGCCACAACGTCCTCATCTATCACACTGTAAGCCAGCAGAGAGACATAAGTGATCATGCCCCCATGATCTGGGACGGTCTTTCTATCCCAACCCACCAAATTTTACAGATACTCTAACTGAGGGGGGAGGGCAGGGTGGGTAGTCATTTACCCAAGAGCACACCCCAATACATGAGAAAGCCAATACAGAAGGAGGCCCAGGAGCTCTGCAGTGCACCTGCTTACTCTCACTTTCTTCTCTAAGAAACGTGGGGTGGAGACCTGTTTACCCATCAGAAAGGAAAAAATACAACTTTGCAGTCGAGAGCCTGGGTTCTGGAGTGGTGCAGAGCTAGGTTTGAATCCTAGTGCCCCTATTTACAAGATTCACATGCAGGGTTAAATTGCCTTACCTTCCTAAGCCTCAGTTTCCTCAGTTGTAAAATGGAGCTAACAATAAAATCTCCCTTAAAGGATTGTGGCAGGGATTACGTGAGACCATAAAGGCAAAGCACTCAGCACAGTGCCTGACACACTCTACTAGTCCTCAGTAAATCTTCACTATCATTGTACTGTTATTAATAATAAATGTTGTGGATTCATTTATGTCTAAAGGCATTCAGCAAATATTGGTGGAACAACAACGATGCACTGCCCTGGACCATGAGCTGTCAGTGACGCAAAGAATCAGTTCTCAAGGGACTTATGTGGGAAACAAGAGCTCAGTATGTGACAGGGTCAATGGCAATGAATTACAAGAGAGGACCGTGTGAAGCTTTCTCATCATGGGTAGCATACTGAATTATGTTTATTTGTTTATGTATCTGCTCCTTCGCTGCACTGTGAGCTGCTCGAAGACAGAAACCAAACCCTGTGATCTTTGAAGTGTGCTGTCAGGCCTTTTTCCAAATTACATCCATTATTCATCCACTTCTCTGCATTTCTGTAGCCTGAGCCACTCTCTTCTCTTGCTGAGACATCTGCAATAGGCTCCTGAGTGGTTTCCCTGACTCCCCCCACCCTTGTCCCCCATAACCCAGAGTGATGTTAAAAAGTACAAATCACGTCATTTTGCTCTGTTTAAATCCCCAAATGGCTTCTCGTTACATTGAGAATAAAACATAAACTTCTTACTTTGGCCCCTTCCAAAGACCCCTGTGGTCAGGCCCGGAACCAAATAACCAAGACTCCCTGCCACAAGTAGCAACAACTTTTAAAACAATAATATAAATAATAATAATAGCTAACATGTATTGAGTGTTTACTCTTGTGTCAGGCAAAATTCCTTTAATCTTCACAACAATCCTGTGCAATAGATACCATTATTGTCCCCCTTTGACAGAAGAGGAAACTGAGGCTCAGAGAAGTGTGCGCAATCTACCCACAGTTGCACAGATGGTAAGTGGTAAGATTTGGTAAAGAACATAGATACCATTATTGTCCCCCTTTGACAGAAGAGGAAACTGAGGCTCAGAGAAGTGTGCGCGACCTACCCACAGTTGCACAGATGGTAAGTGGTAAGATTTGGTAAAGAACAAAAGCCTAGCTATTTGTAACTCAAAGAGATGAGAGATTATTACCCTCTAAGCTCTGGGGAAGCACTGAAGGTTTACAGCAGGGAAGGCAAACTCATAGTAACAGTCCCTGAGCAAACCTCAGTACTATTAATATCCCCATTTTGGTTGTGTCTGTTTTACTCACTGCTGTATACCCAGTGCCTAGAATGGTGTCTAGCACATAGCAGATGCTCAGTAAGCATTTGGTGAATTGTTGAAAAATCACATTTGCTATTAAATTACTATATATGCCCCTATGGTTTAAGGTCTGTCTCCCCTACTAGACTGTAGATTCCATTTAGGAACTCCATTTTGGGCAGGGCTTGAATCACATCCATGCTGTATGATTACTTCCGTACTTCTAGCTCAGTGCCTGGAACATGGTAAGCACTCGCTCAATGCCTGTTGAATGAATGAGTGATCATCCTTGTCACAGAGAATGGAGAAGTTGAGAGGAACCTCTTTAAAATACTGTCCAGGGACCTATCCTTTTTCTCATATTGGAAACAAACACAAAATAAAGAACACAGCTGCCAGCGAGTATGGAGGCTCTTGGCTGCTAGGCTTCAAACTCATTCTGGATCCTGTTCAGAACTGGCAGAACACCACCAGCTAGTGTAGGAGCGACTGCAAAGATCGTGAGGTTTCTTGGGTATCAAATGCTGTTGTGTGGATTTAGAAACCAAACAAATCCATTTGGATGAGCTAGGTGCAAATGAATCTGAATCACATGAATTAAAATCCTCTGGAACGTGAAATGGCTTTGGAATAGAGAAGCTGTAATATCTACCCTGTCCCTGAAACAAATTGTTTTTAAACTACCTTAAGGCATGTTCCTGAGTTTACCCAATGCCTGAGGTTGGCCTTGACAGCAGGCGCTTTCCAGTGAGTCGTTGGGATTGGTTTTTTGGCAACCCAGAATATACCACAGTGCAGCTCCTTTTCATCTGAAAAAGACTCTGCTAACTGACATCCTGGGGCAGGAGCAATTAAGCAAAAACTCTAGACCACCAAAGCCTTAGGGACAAATCCACCTCCCCTCCCCACAATGTAGACACGTCAAACCATTGAGTCAGGAAGGTAAAACATTGTGCTTGGCAAGATAAAATTTTAAAGTTTGTTTTCATGACTTGGTCAGGCTGTGAAATTATTACTTTTTGGTGAGAATCCTGGAAATCAATAGAGTGACCATCATCAGCAACAGTCAACCACTTACCCACTCCCCTCCACATTATTCTAGATACAAGAAATAATTATTTGTAATGAAGTACCCCAAAAGTTCCATACTCATGCCATATAGCCTTCTCTACTTTTCCTCCACCACCTACTTGAAAAAATTAAGAACAGCTGGAGAACCTTCATCACACACAACTCCTTTGGCACACTCTGCTCCTGTCATACTTGCCTTCTTGCAGTCCCTTGAATCCAGAAACCTTTGTCCTGCCCTAGACTCTTCATACCCACTGTTCTCTCTGCCACCAATGCTCTTCCCTCCAACTTTGCAAAAAACCGGAGACCCCTTCAGATCTCAACCAAAATGTCACTTCTGGGGGGAGACCTTCCCTCCACCCCTCCCCTCACCTACCTTGTTGTTTCCCATTGTAACATTCACCAGTATTTGTAATGATATATTTGTCCTTTTTATTTGTCAAACATCTCATTCTCTCACTTGTCTATAATCTCTTTGGGGAGGGGCCTTGTGTGTTTTGCTCATCACTGTAGACCCCTCTACCCCACTAACTCACCTTCCTTTTAAAAACCCAGACTCCGCCAGCCAGAGTGGCTGGAATTCAGAGCCTTGGAGGAAGACACAGACTCAGCCAGTGCTAATAGAGTCAAGAGCCATCTATCACTCCTCCATCTGTGACAGCTAGATGGATTTATAATCCTGGCTGGCTGGTTTGAAACTAACCGGTAGAACTGTCTGGCCCATGCTTCCCCTTGGCTTATGAATTCCTGCAGTGGCACAGACCGGAGTTTGTCCACCTCATCCTTCAAGCCCTGCTCAAACCTCATCTCCTTCATTAGGCCTTTCCTGCTCTCCCCAGGGTGAAGTGCTTGCTCCCACCTTGGATTTAATCCTGTCTATTACCTGCCTTTGGCAACAAATCATGCATGGGTCTGTAGCTACCCTTCCAGTCTTGTTTGAGATCTTAAATATCGTTTTGTTTAACTTTCAATATCCATTCATTCTTTTACCTTCTAACATTCACTCATTCTCTGGCCGATATGTGGATTATAGACTGTGCAGAAGAATAATGATCTTGTCTTGCTCCCCACCTTAGTCTACTCTCTACACAGCAGACAGTGATCCGATCAAAGCATATCTGATCCTGTCCCTCTTCTGCCCAAAACCTCCAGTGGCTCCCAACTCACTCAGAGTAAAATCCAGAGCCCTTACCATAATCCTCAAGCCTCTACAGAAACTGCTTCCTGAGATCCCTTGACTTCAGCTTCTACTATCCTCATGCTCCTTCACTCCAATCCTCTGCTATTCCTCCAGCTTGCAAATTACTCTCCCACCTCAGGACCTTTGCACTTGAGGTTCACTCTGCCTGGTATGCTCTGCCCCAGATTTCTGCATGGCTCATTCACTTAATTCACTCGGATCTTTGCTCAAATGTCAGAGAGACTGCCCTTGACCATATTTGTCATAATCTATCTTCTTACCCTGTTCTTTTCTCCCTAGCCTTTATAACTATTGATTTCTTATGGACTTATTTATTTCTCTATGGTTTCCCCTACTACTAGAATATCTATGCTTCCTTACAGCAAGGACTCTGTCTGTTTTGCTCATCACTGTGTCGCTAACAAATAAAACAGGGCTTGGCACACAGTGGCTGCCCAGTAGGTATGTGTGGAATGAATTTAATATATTCTTCCAATGATTCATTAATAAGCACCTACTATGTGCCACATCATGGGGGCATTTTGTAGGCTGTGGAAAGTGTGCGAAATTTGTCCTGAGGACAGTGGTGATCCTTGGGGTTTTAAATAGGGAGATGTTTCTGACTTAGTCTGTGTCCTAGTCAGTTTGGGCTACTATCATTAAATACCATAGACAAAGTGGCTTAAATAGCAAACATTTATTTCTCATGGTTCTGGAGGCTGTAAGTCCAAGACCAGGGTGCCAGCAAGGTCAAGTTCTTGGTAGGGCCCTCCTCCCAGCTCCCAGGTGGCATCTGCCAGTTGTATTCACACATGGTGAAGAACAGAGAGAAAGGGGCAAGCTTTCTCATGTCCCTTCTTATAAGGCAACTGATCCCATTTGTGAGCACTTCACCCTCATCACCTCATCACCTCCCAAAGGCCCCGCTTCCTCACACCACCACACTAGGGTTTGAGGTTTCAGCATATGAATTTTGGAGGAACACAAATGTTTAGTCCATAACGGTTTCCTTATTTAATAATGAGAGTGTCCTACTTAAAACTGCAAATCCAGAGTGCTTAAACGTAGGAGGCGCTTTCAGTGAACTGTGTTGATTTGGATGCCTACATCCTCTTCAGACAGTGGCACTGCGGTTTTCCTTTGAATAACCTCTGAGGTTAAACTTCTGGTTTACTTCCAGTATCTGTTCCCTCCTTCTTCCACAGTAACAGAGTTTGATCAGAGCACATGGCCACCCGGCTAAAGGATGTACTTCCCAAGCTTCCCAGGCAGTGAGCAGTGGTCATGTGACTACACTCTGGCCAATGGGACGACAGCAGAAGAGATGTGTACAACTTCCAGGTGCTGCCTTGAAAGGAGTGGACCCTTCCCTTCTCTTGTCCTCTTTCCTGCTAGCTCGTGTGTAATGATGCCTTGAGCAGCCATTCTGGACACAAAGATAGATGTTATATGTTGAGAAGAGGAGAGTACCCACCCCAATCAGCTCTAGGTCAATAGAAGTGAACTGACATCTTGTTTAAGGTATGTATAGCAGGGGACTCTTTCTTACAGCAACTTACACTGTTCCCTCACTAACACAAGTTTCTCTCCAGTTGTTTTCAGTTTTGGTGGGAATGTCAGTCAAGGAGCTCTGTGATTTCTGGTCAACCACCTAATATAAATGAATAAGACCCTCTCTCTTCTAACAAATGAATCATGAATACCATGAAACACTCATGGAAAGCAATTGGAGCTGATTCATCTCAAAGGTTATATCTGAAGGATATTAGTTGTTGCTACCCAGATATTGGAAGCTTCCAGAAGCTTACTATTTGTTCTGGGTCTGTACAGTTTTTCTTTCAAATCATTGACAGAAACTGTGTCCTTGTAATAAATTGTTTAAGTTAGTCTGAGTGCCAACTGATATAGTGCTCTATGAATACTTATCCACTTGATGTGATTCAAGTTGCTGCTGTAGAGTCTAAACGCTCATTGGTCAGTGTCTAGTCTGGAAGAGAGAGCCACCCTACCAGGTAGCTCAAGAGAAATGATTTAATATAGTTCAATAGCTACAAAGGAGTTGGGAAAGCTGAAAGGACAAACAGGGCATGGGAGACAACCCAGAGGTTTGCAAGAGCAGGAAGCTGCTACAACCATGGGACAGGAGGGACAGAGGGAGGAGGTGGTATTACCAGAGCCCAGGAGCTGGGGCCATCCAGTGGGAGCTGGGACCATGGAGGGACCTAAAGAAAGCTGGAACCACTTGGAGAATACAGCCATGCTAGAGTCTCAAGACTGAGAAGCTCGCCAAATCAGAGACAGTGTAGAGTGTGGGAGAATGACCTTAGCATCTTTCATCATCATCCCGTCTCCCAATCTGCCAACACCCCATTGGATCCTCCTAATAATTGAACCTAACCAGAAGAGGAAAGTGAGAAAGGGAAGAAAATGGATTTGAAAAAACCAGGCAAGCGACTGGCACAAAAGGGGTGAGAGGTTCCTCTCTATAATTTGTCTCCCTGTACCCTTGTTGGTTTCCAACATGGTGCAACCAAAGGGGCCAAACACCGCCATAGTACTGCCTGGCAGAATTCTACCCTCCACCAGAAAGTCTTCATGTAGCCCCTTTTACAGTCTTCAGTCTGGGCCATTGGCCTGGCCAACCCCTCCCCTACTACTCCCCAATCCATAAAGTCCACCAGGCCTGCTAATAACCAGACTGGCTTTGGCTGTGTCCCAAATAACTGGAGGTGACTCAACTTCATTCTGAGCTCTGGGCAGTGCCAGGGCAGCAGAAACCAAGCCCTTTTCCTGTCTAGAGTTTGATGAATTCTCTAACAGTTTCTTCTACCCTCAGAATTAAAAACTAATGTTTGTGCAGCCTGGCCCATTAGCATGCTTCCCTGGTGACAGAGCCTCCTCCACCTCTCCGCTGCAGGCCTGCCTTCCCCAGTTCCAGCCAGAGCTCTTGTTAACATGCTCTCTGAAAGTCATTTTTGGACCTGAAATGAGGAAGTGGGGCCAAAGCTCACTTTGTGGAAAGATTTTATTTCCATCTGAGTCCACTTCAAGGAACAGCCAGGGATTAGTTTTGTTAGCTTTTCTTACCTCCAAAAAAATTGCTGGGCTTTTCTGAAGCAGATTTATGGAACTGCTCAACAATCATGTTTCAAACTGTGGAGACCAGAAGCCCCTCATTGGGGATGCCTCCAAATTGGCTGGCACCATTAAATAGAGGTGAATTGAGAAACATTTATCAAGGGCAGCCTATTTCAAGGCAGGTTTAGAAGAAGCTGATGTAGCACCAGAGGGGTCTGGCTAATTGGACTTCATTGAATTTAAAGCAATGAGAAGAACTCATCCAACCTCAACTGATAAGGAGAAGGTATAAGACAGATACGGGAACTTAAAATGGAGGGGTTTTCCCCAATTATGTTCCTGAGTCCAGTGGTCCCCAAACTTCAATGTGCACACAATCATCTGGGCTTTCTAATTCAGTAGTCTGGGGTGGGGCCTGGGACTCTGCATTTCTAACAAGCTCCCAGGTGATGCTGTTGCTGCTTATTCAGGACCACACTTTGCGTAACAAGGACTAGACATCGTGCACAAAGTAGGGTGCAGAGAATAATCCCTTGGGGCTTAGGAGAAAATATCAGAACTTCTATTTATTTTGTAGCTCATACATTTCATTTCTAATTATTGCATATAGTTATAATGTTTATAATATATTTACCTAATAGTACGTGAACATACATAAACACATATATTTATGATCCACGCTCAATTTTTTTTATACGGATGAGAATGAGTAATTTAAAAAGTTTGGGGATCTCTGACCAAGTTTACAAAGAGTACTTCCTCAGACATTCAGAGAAACTCTGTATAAGGTAGAAACACCTTCTCCAAGTTGACCACTAGCTTTTTCTCCAATCAAAAGCCACCTTTATATGAATGAGAACTAATCACTGAGCACTTATTATGTACCTGACACTATGCTAGATATTTTACCCCTTTACCTTGTGAGGTAAATAATAGGATGACCATTTCACAGATGAAGAAACTGAGGCACAGATAGGGGAAGTAACTTACCTAAGTTCTCTCATCTAACCACCAGTAGAACATCAAACTTATGTTTGACTCAGAGAAAATGAGCAGAGGGACTATGCCGTAGTTTGCAAGCTGGCCGTTGCTAAGAAGGAGTAATAAGAGATCCCAAATTGTGGTGTCTAAGCATGTGCCTGCTTACCGATGTCAATCCAATCAAACAACCAGTATGACCTGTCCTTTACACACCTATGGCAGCTACTCAGAGGCAAATTCACAAAATTCGAAAAGTAGCTGTGTGTTGAAACTGGCAGACTTTATCCCTGGTATCTCAAGCCCCAGGCGAGATTAAAGCAATGTGCAATCTGGGGTCAGGACTCTGGGTTCCTCTCCTTTTCTGTTTTCTTTTAGAAGTAAACTCTCCTTTTTCTCTGAAAACTTACTATGTGGCAGCCACTGGGATCAGCTTTTTATGTGATTATCTCAGTGAATTCTCACAGAAACCACAAGAAGCTGCTTTTACTAGCTCCACGTATGGGTCAGGAAACTGAAGGCATGCCAGGAACAGGACATCCCAAGGCTGCCCAACTTTAGTGCCAGAGTTGACTCGAGGAACATCTGGTTCTGAAGCTCAAACTCTGAAGCAATGTGCTCTTGCTCTTGCCCATTGGACTCTTAGCCCTTCCTTAGACCCATGCAGGAGTGTTGAAGCTCACTGGTTCATACTCTGACACCAGGCCAGGTTTGAGGAAAGAGAAAGAATCTGTCACACCTCAATCTTGCTTACCTGAGACCACAGGTGCCAGCCAAGGTCTCAGACACACGGTTCCAGTGAAATATATGGGTGACGTCTCCATCAGCCCATAGTCAACAAAGCAGGTGTTCTGGCCTCCCTGGATCCTGGTGAAGTTTTCTTTGGAACCATTCAGGGCGTGAAGTTTGGGGAAACTGGCAGAGCCAGGACGCCTAAAGCCAGTGGGGTTATTTATAAGTCATAAGTCAAAAAGAGCTTTGAGCAGAAATGTTCCCACCTGCCATGGAATCGTGCATCCTCTGCCAAGGATGGCCGGGAGGCTCCTGGGGCCTCTCCGACATGGTGGGGTGTGTGTGAATATGAGTGTGGGTGGTGAATGAGGGAGTGTGCATGAGAGTGTGAACGTGTTTAATTGTGAGGGGTGTGAGTGTGTGGACATCTTTGAGTGTGTGTGTAAGAGGTGAGAAAGAATTGTGTACATGTGTGTACATGCATATGGGTGTGAACATGCTTGAGTGTGTGAGTGTGTGTATGGGAGTGGGCTTGTGCATGTGAGTATGTTTGAATGTGAGAGCAGGTACACATGGGAGTGTGTGTGAGAGAATATGATTGTGATATGTAAAAATGTTTGAGTGTGTGTGAGTGTGTATGTGAGAGTGAGAGAATGTGTGTGTATGTGAGTGTGTATATGTATGTGTATGTTTGAGTGTGTGTGAGAGAATATGATTGTGATATGTAAAAATGTTTGAGTGTGTGTGAGTGTGTATGTGAGAGTGAGAGAATGTGTGTGTATGTGAGTGTGTATATGTATGTGTATGTTTGAGTGTGTGTGAGAGCACGTGTATAAACATGTTTGTAAAAATGTTTGAGTGTGTGTGAGTGTGTATGTGAGAGTGAGAGAATGTGTGTGTATGTGAGAGTGAGAGATTGTGTGTGTATGTGAGTGTGTATATGTATGTGTATGTTTGAGTGTGTGTGAGAGCACGTGTATAAACATGTTTGTGTGTGTGTGCATGTGAGAGTGTGTATGCATGTGAGGAGATTGTGTAGGTGTGACTATGTGAGCATGTTTGAGTGTGTGTGTATGTGAATGTTTATTTGAATGTGCATGTGTTGGGGGTTTAGTATTCACAATTTGTGGTAAAAGAGATGCCAACCACTTTTGCTATTGGTCTCCTATACCTTCTTCTGGGAATGTCCTAATGTATGCAGACCTCACCATGACAACTATGGTCATGATTATATTTCTGTTCAATCCAGAGACAAGACAGCACCATGCTTAGTAACACCAGCATTAAAGTTGGATAAGCCTGGGTTCAAATCCCAGTCTTACCACCCCCTTGGCTCTGTGGCCTGGGGTAAGACACTTGACGTGGAGAACTTACTTTCCTCATCTGTAGAATGGGTATTGGGCCTACCTCACTGTCTTCTTGTGTAGATTAGACAAGATAGTGTACATAAAGTGCCCCACATGGTGCCTGGCATATAGTAAATGCTTACTGCATTGGAATTTTTAAAATAATAATAATGAATCTGGACAGTACATAGGAATAGAAAAGCTTCTGGGATAGTAGGAGAGAGAAGACTACAGACTCAGGGATGTCTATAGAAGACAGAAGATGGGAAAGAGAATGAAAATAGAGAAGTCCCAGCCAGGATGGGTTGAGAAGCTATATCAGTGAGGATCCTGGTGAGATTTGTTGGGAGGGAATAGGTGGCTTAATCAAATGAGGTAACTGGAAGAGTTTAATGAAAATGCAATTTATAAAGTTGTTGGCAGGATTAAGGAAACCAACAAGGGATGGAGGGGCACCCAGGGACTAGTGACACTGGGGAGCTGTTACTATCACTAGTCCTGAAGGAGCAAAGAAAGGAAATGTCATTGGATCTCAGAGGGAGAGGGAGAGAAGGAGAGGGCTCCTGACAAAGGCTGAGACTTTTAGTCAAGACACTGGCAGCCCTAGACAACATGGTGGTGAACGAACCAGAGAAATAAAGACCCCAACTTCACTGCTCCCCATCTCTCACACCTCCTATTGGTGCCTCCCATTGTCTCAATCCAGTTGGAAGCCAGAGACAAGGAATTAATTGATGGTGTCTATACAGGTCAACCACATGGGTGTAGAAAGATAGAGAGTGAATGGGAGAAGCAAATAAAAGATACCTGGCACATAAACTTACTGGAATAATGTGTTGGTCAGGATTTCACTCAGCTACTAGTCAAGGAGATCTAGAGGAAGCAAGAAAGAGATTTATCTTCTCTCATATAAAAAAAAATGTCCAGAGATAGCCAGGGCCACCATGTTGCATGACTCCAGGACCACCACTCACAGCATAAACAGTGAGTGGTGCCCCCAGAAGTAAGCAACCAGAGCTAGTAGGTGACTCCATAATGTCATCAGTATCTCAGATTGCTTATGTTTTTTTACTCTGCCATCCTTAGCTCTGGCTCTTATCCTCAGGTTTGCCTCATGATCACTGGAGGCTGCTAGAGCTCCAGCCATTGTATTAGGATGAGGGAGGAGAGAAAGAAAGGCAAAGCTCTCTGGAAGCTCCGCCCAGTAACTTTTGTTTGCATCTCTCACTTGCCATTTCCTCCTGCAAGCATGCTTCAAATGATAAATTTTTTTTCCACTTGCCATAATGCCCCACCCCCCAAAACATAGAAGACTTAATTAAAAGAAGAAAGAGAGCATAATTATTGCCTCTGCCTCAAATAAGTACTGAGCTGGAGTCAGAAGGCTCAGGTCATGGTCACCTCTTTGACCCTAATTGGCAGGTGACCTTGGTCAAGATAGGATTCATCTCTGATAACTGTTGGGATTCTTTTCCTTCTGTGATAGCTTCCTTCCTCATGTTGATTCACTTCTAGGTCCTAGCACATGCCTGGAAAGTTCAGTTCCACTGACACTCACTCCCTCAGATGTGGCAGTGATGGAAGCTAGGAAAATGAAGTATTCTCCTTCCAGTCTGTTCTGCATGTTAACAGCAGTATGGTTTAATACTTACAGCCAATTAGTATCAGACAGATTTGTGTTTAAGTATTGGTGCTATCTTTACTAGCTGAGTAGCTGCTGTGGCCTGAATATGTCCTCCAAAATTCATACACTGAAACTTAATCACCAAGGTGAGAGTATCAAGAGGTGGGGCCTTAAGGAAGTGGTTATGTTGTGAGTGCTCAATAAATGGTGTTAGCGAACTTATAAAAGGGCTGGAGGACTTAGACTTGGCATTATCAAAAGACAGAGAATGACAAATGCTGGTGAGGATGCAGAGAAAGGGGAACACTTTTCACTGTTGGTGGGACTGTAAATTAGTGCAGCCATTATGGAACACAGTATGGAGTTTCCTCAAACAACTACAGATAGAACTGTCTTATGATCCAGCAATCCCACTGCTGGTTATATAGCCAAAGTAATGGGAATCATCATGTCTGAGGGATACCTGCACTCCCATGTGCATCACAGCTCTATTCACGATAACCAAGATATGGAAGGAACTTACATGTCCATTGACAGACGACTGAATAAGGAAAATGTGGTATATTTACTCAATGGAATGCTACTCTGCTGAAAAAAAAAAAAGAATGAAATCCTGCCATTCACAGCAACATGGATGAACTTAGAGAAAATTATGTTAAGTGAAATAAGCCAGGCACAGAAAGAGAAATATCACATGTCCTCACTCATATGTTGGAGCTAAAAGAAAGGAAGAAAAGAAAGAAAGAAACAATCACAATAGTACACTGAACTTTCCAAAAAAGAGAGAATAGAATTGTGATTGGAGGTATGAAAGGAGGAGGGGGATAGTTAGCAAGAAATTAGTCAAGGGTCACAAAGATTGATTATGTTTGTAAACATGAGTATACTAATTATCCTGATTTGATCACTACATATTTTACACATGTATTGATATTCAAGTCTGCACCCACAAATACATATAATCAATTATGTTTCAATAAAAAAAAACTGTCAAAAAATAAAATAGATGGGCTGGAGGAAACCAGCTAGGCCTCTTCCCTCATTCCACCATATAAGGACACAGCATATGCCCCCCTCCAAGGAGCACAGAAACAAGGTGCCATCTTGGAAGCAGAGAGACAGGGCCCTCGCCAGACACCAAACCATCTGGCACCTTGATCTTGGACTTCTCAGCCTCCAGAACCATGAGGAAATACATTTTTATTCTTTGTAAATTACACAGTCTCGAGTATTTTGTTACAGCAAACTGAACAGCCTTTACTATGCTAATGACATTTCTAAAGTCTTTAGCAAGGGGGGTATCACATACAGTGTGTCATAAACATATTTGCCTAACACCCCCTTTTTTCCAATAGAAATAACAACAGTAATAACAGTCATAGTAACAGCCACTGAGTACCTACAATATGTTAGACTCTGTGCCAACTGGTTTACATTGTGAAATAGTCAACTATTATTGTAATCATGCTATGCAACAAAGAGCCCCACAATCTCAGCGGCTTACACCAATAACATTCTTTTCACTCAACGGTCTGTGATTAGCTGTTGTGTCTTAGCTTTCAGGCTATAGGTTGAGTTCAGTTCCCAACACATTGTGACCCAATTTAAAGCTTGATCAACTACCCAAGATATGTAAGCTCTTTTCATGTCTTGGAGTGGGAGTACAAAATAGCAAACAAATACTATATAAGCACATTTAAAGTCTCTAATCACATAGGACATAGATTGCATCTGCTCACATCTTCAGCCAAAGTAAGCCCCATGACCAAGACTAAACTCAGTAGGACAGGGAAGTATACTCCTAACACAGTAAACAATGCCAAGCATAGGGAAGGAAAAAAGAATTATAAAACAAATAATACAAACTACAACCATTGTCTACATGCATTACCTCATTTAATTTTCACGATAACTGTATATGATAGGCACTCCTACCATTTGACAAGTTAAAAAAATACAGAAACTGAAGCTCAAAGGCTTAAGTAACTTGTTGAAGGTCACAAAAGTTTCAAACCTGGGATTTGGACTATCTGAATCCTGAACCCAGGCTCTTAACCTTTAGGCTAGCTACAGAAATCTAGCTGGACTTTAATGTTTCTTAATTTCATATTTCTTTTGGTTCTTCTACCACATTTGCTCATATTTACTTTCTATGCAACAACATGTTTTATGATGCTTTAGCCCAGCAGCTCACATGTAAGCCCACAGCACTTATGTAAATACTTCTATTATTAATATTACATGACCCTTGTTTCTAATTTATGACCAAATCCAAGGTTGTCATCTTTAGAGCTGTGTCTCCCCTATGTAATTGCAATCAGAGATGCGACAGATAATGTGAATTGATGGATGTAGTAGACACTGCTGGAAGTTCACCATATGCTCAGCACACAGCCTTCCTATGCACACTGATGGCTTCCTAGTGCAGCACCTACAACTCTCCACCTGGCAGCTTCCCTTCCTCCAGCTTCCAGGGTAGACCAGCAGTCCTGGGGAGCTGACACTCCCAGTAGCAGCCCTCAGACAATGACAGACTGGAGTTGGAGAAGATATACTCCAGTTTTTTATCCCTGAGGTGGGACAACTCCAAGCCATGTTCTGTATCATCTCTCAGAGCTCCCCAGCAGGGCTGAGTCTCAGTTTCCCACAGCAGTAACCTGCTCAGTAGCACATTCTGTATTGGCTTCTTTCCTCTCAAGCTTCTCTGCTCCCTAGCTGGTACTTACTGGGTCACCTCCAAAACTGAATCAAAATAAAACAAAAATTATAGGCACTCAGATACTTATCTCAGGGTCTATTCCTCTACCTAAGACAATAGGCAGATATTATTATTATTTTATTGTTAATAAGAAATAGTTGGCATTCTCTACCTAGGTGATAACTGCTTGCATTTTTTCATTCATTTATTCCAACAAAGCTTGACATTTTCAGGAAGAGATGATAGAGGCTCTGATCAAACTATGAATACTCTCAGAAGAAAAATGCATGTACACACAAAACGCATTTTCCAGGACTCTGTGGACCCCACATTGATTTATTCAGTACGGAGAGAGAGACAGAGAGAGCACCATGGGCAATCCAGCAACCGGAGTGAGGGATCCCAGGGTTCTAACTCTGGGGAAAGCTTCTAGACTACTGCTGAGTTCAGGCCCTCTTTCATTTCTAGCTTAGACGAGTTTGGGAACATCATCCTTCACAGCTCTAAAAACTAGACTAAGCAAAAACCAGGCAAGGACCCACTGTCGGAAATTCCTCGTTCTGCGTCTGGGAGGGTGCTCGTGGTTGTTTAGGTTGCTTATCAGCTGGCCTTGTGTTCACCTCTTCCACAGTTCTCCAACGCCTTTGCCCTCCACGGCGTCACCACTGACTTCAAAGGCGTCTCCACCCTTGGAAGTGAGTCGTGGGTGTAGGGGGCAGTGGGAGGAGGGAGATGTGAGCCAGGCTCCAGCCTCTTGCCTCCTGGCAAGGAAGGGAGGGCTATTGCAGAGGCCAGAATTTCTCCAGCTATCCAGGGGGATGAGCCAAGCACACACCACACACCCCGCCCAGCCAGGCCCCACCGTCCCGCGTGCATTACCCCAGCTTGGCAACTTGATAGTGGGCAAAAAATAATGGGCTTCGAAAGCAGCCAGCCAGAATTGAACTGGAACCCAGAGCTCAATGGAGAATTACTTCCCTTTTTTAGGCCTTAACTTTCCTTGTCTTCAAAATAGAAAATTAGTATCTCTTTTGCCAGGTTATTTCAAAGATCCAATGGGAAAACTAAAATCAAGTACCAATGAGACAACAGCACATAGTGCATACTTCATAATTGCCAACCTTTATTACTATCACTGTTCTTACTGCTCCCCCAAAAGGCCCTTGGCTGGTTTCCCTCACTGACCTTAATTCCATTTTTCTGTTTTCCTCTCCTTCTCTTGCAGACTAAAGTAATCCATCTTGCTCCCCTCCCAAATCCTTCCTTGCTTAAAATATTCTCCAGGGTTTTCCCAGAGCCATGCTACCACCTGGAATTATCCCAGTGGCTTCTCTCTGAGGCAATAAGATCTTTCTTTATGAAAAAGACAGCCCCAGCAAAAAAACAGTTGAAGCATTTTAGATGTGGTCTGACCACTGCCCTCACAGCTCACCCAGAACAATATCCCCTCTATTGAGGCTGCATCGTAAATATCTTACTCGCTTATCCTAGGCTAGGATGTAGTCTCCAAGGCCAAGAGATTGCTTTCTTCCCATTTATTTATGGGAAAGACTTCTCAGATCCCACTCTTTGGGTCTGTAAATCCCATTAATGACATGGGAGATGGCAATGTTTGACTAAAGCAAGTTACCTTATCGCTCAGTGCCTCAGTTTCCTTGTCTGGAAATAGGGCATGACCTACTGTTACTAATTATGATTACTAATAAGATTATTACTACCATTTATTCTAATATTAAGAATAACAACAACTCTCAATTACTGAAGGTTTACAGTGTTCCAGACCCTGTGCTAAGTGCTGTGATTCATCATACCTCCACCAACCCTGTGAGATACAGGCCATCATTTTTATCCCTATTTCTCAGATAGGAAACTGAAGTTCAGGCAGGTTACATAGGTTACATAAACCTAGTCAAGGTTATACGGTAGGAAGAGGTGGAGCCAGGATTTGAACCTAAGTCAGTGAGACCCCAGAGCCCAAAGCCTTAACCACCCCAACAAACCACTGCTCAGTAAACTATGTTACCATAGTTACCATAGTGATCAAGAATCCAATTAGAAAAAACTATAGAGCAGGATTAGCATAATTGGGTGGGATGCGGTTTGTCTTTCCTTGTATTATTTTTCTTATAAGACTAGAACACCCTAGTAACTACCAGCCCCCACAGCCCAAACAGGCGGTAACCAGGACTCAGTGTATGTTATTATGGTCAGCCTCACCCAAAAACTAATAATACACCATCTGCGCCTTTCCATGACCTTCTAGTCCCTTGGAGCCATGAGCAAGCTCATTCCCCTATAAAAACAGAGAAGGCAAATGGGTTTTAAAGCAGCTGTCTTTATTATCTGGCGGCAGGGAAAAGCTTATGATAGCTTTCTTGGGATCTGAGTCTGGTTTGGCTATCTCTCTGTAAAAGACCCCGAGGTGAGCAAATGGTGAGTTAATTTTCCTGGCCCCAGTGGAGAATGAACACGGGCTGCCGCCTGGCCTTTGCTTCAGAGCTATGTCCCCACGGTCCTCTGGGAAAATCCAGGCTGGCCCCTGGAAGAACGAACAGACAGGGCCTTGAATACTCATCTGGAAGAGCCCCAACGGCCCCAGCTAGAGGGAGGCTTCTCACTGCTCAGCAGCAGCTGACCTGGGAAGACCCAGTTCCCTTTGCTCTTGGGCTGGTCAATGTAGTCTCTACCCTCAGTCTACTCAGCTTGAGGCTAAGAGCCTGGTTCCTTCGTCTTTCTCTCCTACAAGGAAGACATGGCAAGTGGTCAGTCCCACAGCCAGAAGAATCCACCAGGTCACCCCATAGGTGCCTCTTTCTCAACCATCAAATCCTAACCCAGTTGTCACCTCCTCCAAGATGGCTTCCCTGACCACCGACCTGTAGTAGCCTCTGGGCAAGAACACTATCACATCTCCCTCTTTATTTCCTTTTCACTATGAGGAATAATCTTGTTCGTTTATATATTTGATGGCTAATTGCCAGTATGCCCCCACCCCTCACTGGAATGCAAGCCACAAGAGGGCAGAGTCCTTATCTATCTCTTTCTAGAATATTTCTAGACTCTGGAACAACCCTTGGCTTGTAAACAAAATTTTTTGAATGAGCGAATGTGACACTGAATAGCTGACTGAGTGAAAGATGGAAGATGAGTATCCATTTCCATCAGGTGTTTGAGGAAACAGAGGGTGATGAAGACAAAGCAAATGGACAAGCTAGCAGTCTTTCCAGCGCCGTCAGCATCCACCCTGCTTCCTAACACCCCATCCCTGGCCCTTTTCTGTTTCTGCTGACTCTAAGCTCTCGGAAAGAAATGACATTGTTGCATCTGCTTTTTTTTTTTTTAATCCCCAAAGCCAGCACAGAGCCGAGGTGTGAGCAGGGCTGGGGCATCAGACTTCCAGGGTTTAAACTCCACATACTCGTGTGTGATTTTTGAAAAGTGACTTACACTCTCTAAAGCTCAGCTTCCTCATCAGTAGACAAGGATCGTGATAGAATTCTGTTCATAGAATCAATGTGAGGATTAAATGAGACAGCTGTGTACAGTCTAGGCCAACTCAATAATTATAGTAATGATTATCACTAAATGTTTTGATGTCTTAAATGTATTATTACTGAGTGTTTTCATATGTATAAATGTTATATAAATGTTTTAAATGTTTCTTATCAGATGTTGTAATATTTGAAATGTATTATGTTATTAAATAGTTTCATGTCATAAATATATTATTATACAATGTTTTGTTGTTTCAAATATATTGTTATTAAATGTTTTAATTTTTATGTGCATTATTTTTTAATGTTTGCTGAATAAATAAATTTTTTATTATTTTTTTTATTTTTATTTTTCCTTTTTTGTCTTTTTTACTGACCGGTAACAGGATTGCAACCTTCGGTGTCGCGCCCGTACCAGGGACCGGCAACGGGATCTCAACCCTCGGTGTTGCACCCGCACCGCACTCAGCCAGTGAGCAGGAACCGGTCTCCACATGGGATCCGAACCCTCGGCGGGAGCGCCACCACACTCCCAAGTGGCGCACTCTCCAATGCACCACCAGGCCGGCCCAAAATTTTTTAAAACAAATGTTTTAATTTCTCTCTGTCTTTTTCTCAGTCCCCTTTCTTTTCCCTCTGAAAATTGAGGACGTAGACTCTGAAAGTTGGCCTGTGATGCTCCGTTTCTGTTTCTATTCTCAAGCCTACATTCCTTTCCTTAAATAGAAGCCTAAAATGAGCATTCTTATGATAGAGCAGTTCAGACAAGAGTGTGAAGATCTAACAGACAGGTGTGAATCCTGATCCTGCTGCTATCTCTTTAAGTTTCTCTTTCATTATTTGCAAAAAGAGATTCAAGAAATCTACTTACCTCACAGGTCCATTTTGAGGGTTAAGTGTGACAGTACATAGGAGAAGTCTCAGTTGAGTCTACGCATTTACTGAGCATCTACTATGTGCCAGCTCCTGTCCTAGGTACGAAGGATAGCTCAGGGAACAAGAGGAAGAGTGTCCCTGCTCTCATGGAGTCTCAATGAAGCAAGCTGGTGTTTTTTCCTTTCTGAGTACTTGACTCCATATTCTCTCAAAGCATAAGATTCTCAAGTCCTTGTCTGACATGTGGCTTTCAGCCTCCCCTAACATTCTTCTCTATCCATCTCTCTCTATTCTCACATTCTTCATCCAACTCACAGTGGCAGACATTTGATGAATGTGCCCAGCTGAGTGTGCAGGGCACATAAGACTAGAAAGATGCTGAGCCCTAGATGGTGAGCAACTAAGAGCAAGTTCATGTTTGTATTAGTCTATTTCTGTTGCTCATAACAGAATTCCTTAAACTGAGTAATTTGTAAGAAAACAAGATTTATTTCTTACAGTTTAGAGGCTGAGAAGTCCACAGCCCAAGGGGCGCATCTGGTGAGGGCCTGCTTGGAGGAAACTCTCTACAGGAAACCGTGGTGACCTGGGTGTCACATGATGAGAATGGGCTGAGCAAAAGAGAGCTAAGCTTCTCACTTGCTGTCTTTGTAAAACCCTCAGAACCAAACCCATGACCACTTATTAAATAATCAATGTATTAATCCATTCACAAGAGTACAGTCCTCACAATCTAATCACCTCTTAAAGGCCCCACCTTTTAATTACCATAATATTTTCCATTCTCCTAACATGTTACAATGGAAATTAAGTTTCCAATACGTGAACACTGGGGGGACACATTTAACCCACAGCAATGTTATAGTGGGTACCATGCCGCACTGCCCAGACATCCTCTTAGGACTGAAGGATTTATTCCCTTACTTGCTAGGAGCGTTGCCAGCTGATGGCTATTAACTGACAGCCTTTCTGGAATTGCCCTTGACCAAAGGGAGTTCTTTCTCTCAAAGTCATATCCCCTCTTTGGGGCAGCCCACATGCAATGACCAGTCCATGCCAGCCTCCTTCCAACTCAGACAGCTCAGAAGGGCCAGCCCAGTTCCGACAGTGCCTGTGGGGTAAGCAGAGGACTTGTTGCAGCTGCATTGCAGCTCAGTTTCTCCTGCTGCCTCATCTTGCTTCCTTCCCTCTGTTTCCACAGCTGTGAGTCCCAAAGGCCCTTCCTAATAAGCATCTTGCACACTAATCTGCATCTCAAAGTCAGCCGCCCAGTGAACTCAGCCTGCAAACACAGAATATTGAAATGGTGTACTAGTCAGAATTCTCATGATGGCAAGCAATAGAAACCCAATTCCGACTGGCTTAAGCAACATGAAAGAAAAGTAACTCAAGTATCCAAAAGCTCACAGCATGTTAATGTCATCAGGACTTGGTTTCTCTAATTTGCTCAGCTCTGTCCTCTTCTCTGTTGGCTTTACTCTCAGTCCTACCTTCCTCACATGGTGGCTCCTAAAACTCCAAGTTTGCAGCCACCCACCTTTTCCCCCAATTTATTTATTTATTTATTTGTTTGTTTATTATTTTAGTTAACAAAGAAACATTATATACATATGTGTCATGTATAACATGATATTTTGAACTGTGTATACATTGTGGAATGACGAAATCAATCAAGCTAGGTAACATATGCATTATCTCACATACTTATTTTTTGCAATGAGAACACCGAAGATCCACTCTTTTAGCAATTTTCAAGAATACAGTCTGTTGTTATTCCCTTAGTCACCATGTGGTACAAGAGATCTCCCCACCCAGCTGTAAGACCTGCAGACAGAGAGGACGTCTCTTTCCCAACAGTTCCAGCAAAAGTACCAAGGTGGAATCTCATTGGCCTTGTCCCATGACCATCCCTAAACCAATCTCGATGATGGGGGGATGGAATTTCCTGACTAGTCAGACTTGAGATGTGTGTGCATCCTGGGAGCTAGAGAGAAGCCTCAACACCCCCTCAACCACAATGGGAGTAGAGAATTGGTGGTTCTCCAAAGGAAAAATGGAAAGATTCTGCCAGAAAAAGAGAGAATGAATGTGGGGCAATGAAAACCATAAGAGGGCCACTACAAAGAGTTTGTACAAAGAAGTCTAGCCCACAGCTTTGGTTCTTCCACCCTGTTTTCATCACTTCCCAATACTTATTCTGGAGAACTTTCAGTCTTCCCTGAGGAAACAAATGACACTATCAGCCAAGAAATTTTACAGGTATTCTATCCATCAACTGACAGAAAAGTTTCAGTAATTAGGAACCTAAAAAAGTGCCCACCCAATTCCTATTATCTTTGCAAACTCAGCTCTAATGTTGCAACCTCCTGGAATTCTTTCCTGGAGGATCATTGCAGAAAATGATTCTCCGATCACTCTGTTCAGAGTTACATGTGTTCCTCATTGCATTGACTACAAGAGGCACCTTTATCACACTATATTTTCATCCATTTTTTTATTTAAATATCTCCACCACTGACCTGTGAAGATATACACAATTGAGCTTCCCAGAGAAATATTCTCCAGACAATGGAAGCTAAACATGCACTTTTTCAGGCTCTGTTTTCCAACTGGCCCAAGGAAGTTTGGTCAAGAGGTATGAAACAAGGGCTGGCCAGTTAGCTTAGTCGGTTAGAGCACAGCCTGACAACACCAAGGTCATGGGTTCAGATCCCCATGCCAGCCAGCCACAAAAAAAAAAAAAAAAAAAAAAAAAAAGGGGGGGCAAGGAAAGG
>NW_007727921.1:150005-171305 GCF_000696425.1 Galeopterus variegatus
AAAAAAAAAAAAAAAAAAAAAAAAAAAGTGTGAGCCAAGCTAAGGAAATCCTTACAAAGGTTTGTGGGGATTCTAGAACTTCTCTCTTTAGCAGAACAGGCCATGATCCCTAAGTATGTAGTCAATGGTAACAATCACTTATGCTTGGAAACACTTTCTTGTGCATCCCCTTTACCCATCCTTATTATTCTTACTAGTCATTATTTTATGTCTCATTTGTTGAGTTTATGATATGTACCAGCCTCTGAGTTAAGAACCTTACCTATATATGACCTTAAGAGGTAGGTATAATTTATTTCATAGGTGAGTAAGCTGAGACTCTCTCAGAGAGGTTAAGTGATTTATTCAAGGCTACACAGCTAGTAGGGAGTGAAGCCAGGGCTCAAACCCATGTATGCTTGGCTCTAAGTCCCTTGATCTTAAGCATTAAACTAGTATTATGCATGTCATCCTTGCAAAGCCCTATGAGCCAAGCAAAGGAGACTTACTGATCCCCATTTTATAGATGGGAACAAGAGGCATAGACGGTTAAAAGGAAATCTATAAAAAGTCACAAATATAGCCAAAAAGGCATAAGAATCAGCTCTGCTCTTGCAAAAGAACGTTTTTACTAATTCAGGAAAAGAGAGGGAGGTGCAGGGAGCAGCAAGCCTGAGAAATACTTACACTCCCAGAGATGTCTGGTTTCAGACACGTGTGTGAATTAAGCACTTGGCACAAAATAGATGCTGGATAGACGTGAGCTGAGGCCGGAGCGATGGATGCCAGCAAGCGTGGAGGGCTCCTGACAGATGTGATATTTCATGCGGGACCATTCATCTGCATGATGGATGTGAGGCAGCGAGGCTGAGTCCCAGTCCCATAGAAACCAGCATCCGTGGGGAATTTCCCCACATCCCACACCCCCCTCCCCACTTGGATTTAGAGCCATCTCCCAATGCAGTTTGTCGGGCTCTTCTTCCTCAGCAGTGAGTTCCACTGTGGAACTTTATCAAGTGTTTCCTGACCCAGCAGTAAGTACCTAACATCGCCTGTCCTCACCCTCCCCCCACCACAGCCCACGCACCTTGGCTACAATATCTCCTCCTCATAAATCACACAACCATATTAACTGTCTCTCAATCAATCTCTTCCAGGTGTTGGCTCAGACAGTGTCTCAAGGAGAGGGTCTCTCCCCTCGAGGCTTAGGCGCTAAGAGCCTCCTGGTCTGGGAACAGTTTAAAGCCAGATAGCTTCTTGTCCTTCTCAGCGTCTCTTGGCTTAAACTAAAGAATCCCAGGATCCACAGACTGCAGAGAGCTTTGAGAAATCTGGGAGAGGGTCAAACAGATTCTGGAGGTATGAGACAATGACTTTTATCGACACCCAAAGGCTTGGAAAATACAGCCAACATTTGATTTTTCCACCAGCACATATTCCGCATGGGGGACCTAAACCCCAAAGCTGGGGCTTGAAGCTGAAGGTGTTGGGTCTTCCAAACCCAACTGTAAATATCTGTTTTAGAGAGTTGACATTTCACATTTTCTGCTCTTCTATTGGACACTCTGGTGGGTGTGGCAGAAATAATGTTGTGTATTCATAAAATCTCATTTTAATCTCCATTTCCCAAGATCCCTTGTTAGGTTGAAGACATGTGACCAGGTTCTGGCCAATGGGAGGTAGACAGAATCTCCACTACTTCCAGGTTTGGCCATGAGACCACCCTGCACAATCATCCATAGTCTTCCTCTGTTCTTTTCTTAATGACCTAGGAGTCCATGTACTCAAGATGGAAGGAGCCTGGATCCCTGAATCACCACGTGGAGGAGAACTGCCAAAGATGGCTGCCCAACCCATATTAGACTTTGCTGAAAGTGAGAGTGTTAAGCCACTGAGCTGTAGGGTATTTTTGCTGCAGCTTACCTAGCCTGCCCTGAATAATACATTTAGATTCAGAAAAGCCTATCAGCTTGTGAGATATGATTGCAACTCACTTTTGTACAACCTTTTATAACCTGTCTTTACTTGTAAATGCCACAGCAGCTGTGATTAGCAGTATATCTAGTGGCAAGGAATATCAATGGTTGGGGCTCTACTTAGTTTGTTGCAAATCAGGCTATTAGTTTGCGCCACAATTAGACTTTAAACTCCATCAGGGAATCACAGGACAGCAGTTAAGCATGTGGGCTTTAGAAACAGGAAGACTTCGGTTTGAATATGACTTAACTACAGACTGATTTGTGAATTTGGGCAAGACTTAACTTTCAACTTACTCATCTATAAAGAGGGAGTATTTGTAGCGGATACTGTTGGCAGCATACTGTTATGGCTGCTATGCTCCTAGATCCCTCCTTCAGGACTGAAACATTGACTCCACACTAGAAAGACTATCAACTCATAGCCCTCAGTTGTCAGAAATTGCCTCTTTAGCAAACAGCTACCTCTTCCAAGGTCACAATTCTTTCCTGAGATGGCCCGTATCTACTTATGCATTGATGGGGAGATATAAAGGCCTGACCTCCTTTCCCCTGTCCCCAACTTAGATCAACTCTGAGGGCCTTCCCAGCTTCAGAGCACATGGTGGGAAGACCCTAAGATGACCCCCAATCATCCCTGCCTCTTGATTTTCATATCCATGTATAGTCCCTTCCCCATGAGCATGGGCAGGACCTGTGACTCTAACCAACAGAATACAGCAAAGGTAAAGATGTCACTTCTGTGATTATGTCACATAAGATTGTAATGTCTGACTCGTCAGAAGACTTTCTCTTGTTGTCTTTGATGAAGCAAGAGGCCATGTCAGGGAGACCCATGTGGCAAGGAACTAAATGTAGCTTCCTGCCAACAGCCAGCAAGAAACTGAAGCCCTCAGCCCACAACCTACGAGAAACTCAGTTCTTCCAACAACCACAGG
The DNA here is from genome assembly GCF_000696425.1 of Galeopterus variegatus. Classification (NCBI taxonomy): domain Eukaryota; kingdom Metazoa; phylum Chordata; class Mammalia; order Dermoptera; family Cynocephalidae; genus Galeopterus; species Galeopterus variegatus. Next base: position 152,899 of record NW_007727921.1, read on the forward strand.
AGCTTAGAAGCAGATCCTTCCCCAGTCAAGCCTTAAGAAGAGACCTTAGCTCTGTTCTACACTTGATTGCAGCCTTGTGAGAGACCCTGAATCACAGGACAAGAGATGTTGTGCCTGGATTCTTAACCCACAGAAACTAAGAAATACTAAATGTGTGCTATTTTAAGCTGCTAAATTTGTTATCTGTTATGCAGAAATAGATACAGGGATTACTAATACAGGGATTACTGTGGGGTAAGCTAAAACCTTTATGAAGACCACTCCCAGGCCTAATTCTCCCTCTGTCCACTCCTGCTTCCTTTCCTTCTCTTCCACAATTATTGATCCCGAGAACCTTCCCTAATAAACCTCTTGCACACTAAAGTCCATCTCAATGTCTGCTTTTCAGAGAGCACAGCCTGTGATATCTATCTGATATCCACTTGTTCCATTTCCCATTTTTCTGACAAAAACAAAAATTTTGTTTATTTGATTCTCCTCAAAATGACCTTATGCTTCTAGGGAGGCAGGCCCCAACAACCACTGGATCAGCGGGTGGATGAATGAATGGATAGATGTGGACAGGTGGGTGGGAAGAGGAGTAGAAGGATGGATGGGTGGATGGGTGGATGGATGGATGGATGGACTGGTGTGTGGGTAGGTGGATGAACGGATAGATAGATACATGGACAGATGAATGACAACACTTCCTTTCTTCCTGCTTGATGTCTTTACACCCAGGTCTGATGTTTCTCAAACATTGTCCTATAGGCCTAAGCTAATGTGCACAGTTATTTTAAGGACTTTTTATTTCCTTTATGTCAATGGCAACACAAAACGTGAGACCTATCTGATTTCTTCCTTAGTGTGCCTGATGCCTCTGGAAACTGAGTATTAATGTACATTTTGTGAATGTTCCTGTCATCCACGGCCACCTTCCCATGGAAGCACGAACAAAAGTATCAGGCTGGGATATCCTAGATTCCCATTTAGACCAGGGAGGCAGGAGTTTGCTCTGCCACTGACTTGCTGTGTGACCATGTGCTGGCTCCCCCTTCCCCTCTCTGTTCCTTAATTTCCTCCTCTGTTCGGTATGGGCATTGAATGAGATAGTGTCTGAGCCCCCCATTCTCCCTGTCATGCTCTATCATTTGGGAGGGGTTCAGCTGCAAGTAACAGACAAGTAATTATAACAATATTAAAATATATTGTAATTAGAATATCATTTGACAAGAAGTCTGAGGGTAAAATATTCCAGAGCTGTTCCAGCTGCTCAACAATTTTGTCAAAGGTACAGACTTTTTCAATTTTTCCTTTTCACCATATTTAACATACTGGATTGCAATCACATCCTTGTTGTCTCATGGTCACATCACACCTGCCAGAGCACGATATATCACACTTCACTCCATTGTCCAAATCAAGAAGGAAAGGGCCAACAGAAAAGTGTGTCCTTTTAACAAGGAGGAAAACTTTTCCTAGAAGCCCTGTAACAGGATTCCTCCACGACTCTTTGGCCTGAGCTGAATCACACGGCCATTTCTTCCTGCGAGGGAAGTTGGAAATGCATGTCCTTGATTGTCTTGGTCAGGGCAAGGAAAAGAGATGTGTTTGAGGGTAGGAAATGACAATGTCTTCCAGGGAGGTCTCAAAGGTGGGTATCAGTCATCCATACCCCAACCCACTTAGACAGACATGACAACAATATATGAAATAATCCGAGGCCACATGTGGGTGAGCACATATGAAAAACAGGGCAGAAACACTCGAGTATGGAGTGAACGTAGGCGGGGGAGAATTCAGAGGTGTCCACTGAATGGGAATGAGCATGAAATAAAAGGAGATCCTGACCTCTCACTCACCCCACCTAGGTTAAGGGCACCTCCTTTTGTCCCCACCTTTGCACTTACCATATAGAAATCCTCCATGTCTCTTCTTAACTGAGGCCAGTGTGAACTTGCCACCCGAAGCTCCTGTGCTGAAATTCATGCCATGGTGCTCCATGTTCTGAAGAGTAAAGAGCAAACTCCTTAAGCCACCTTCCAAGGCCCTCCGTGATCAGGTCCCTGCCAACCCCTCTAGTCCTCTCCACCCCTTCACCTCCAGGTCTCCTGTGCTCCAGCCACACTGACCTATTCCTATTCCTTAAATTGGTTGAGCTCAGTCCCACCTCAGGACCTTTGCACATGCTCTTCTCTCTGCCCAGAGAACCATTGGTCACTTCTTTTTGCTAGTTAATTCTTGCATATCTTTTGAACTGCAGCTTAAAGAAAAATTCCTCAGAGTAGCCTTTACTACTTTCCCACACCATGACATAACCAACCACATTTACTGGTTGCTAATCTGAGTCTATCCCTCCTTTCCTCACTTACCACACACTTGCCTTTCATCTCCAACAGGCCAGGGCTGGTGTCCATGTTCCTTACCAAAAGCATAATGGAGTGATTAACAACAGAGGCTTTACAGCCAAGCTGCATGGGTTTAAATACACATACTAGCTGTGTGACGTTAAGCATGTTCCTTAACTTCTCTGTGCCTCACTTTCCTCATCTTTATAAGGAAAAGAATAAAATCTGCTTCGTAAGGTTGCGATAAAAACTAAATGAGTAAATGCATATTAAAAGCTTCACACACTGCCTGGCATGTTGTGTGTTATGTAAGTATTTGATATTATAATAATTATGATAATTAATATTGTTATTATTGTTACCTCCACATACCCAGTACCTAGCAAATGCTGGCACATAGTAGTTGCACAACAAACACTTGTTGGATAGATAATGGTTGTTAGTTTCTCTCACTAAAGGCAGAGATAATTTTGTGTTCATCGCTTGGAACAGGACCTGGCACATAGTAGGTGTGCAATAAATGGAAAACGACTGAATGCATGAAGGTGGTAATGATCTCCTTTTTCTCCCAGCCCTGAGCCACATGGACTCCCAGCATTGCCATTTGCTTTGAGCCTTTCCCCTTCCTTCTCAAATCCAGGTGGGGATCTTCAGCTGCCTGGCCATGGGACAGCCTCTCTGGCTCCCCTACAGCAGCTTTGATCACTGACAGGAGCCTTCTTGGAAGAAAGAAAGTGAGAGAAAGAATCTGGCAATTTAAGCTCCCAGACATGACACTTATTAATAAAACAACGGGTTTCAGCCTTTGCTCCAATCAGCTATCCATTGATCAGGGCAGATGTGGAGGCTTCAGGGCAGCTGCAAAGCTGGAAGTGTGGGAGGGGGAACCAGTGAGGAAGTCGCTACCTCCAGATATTAAATGCACAAATATGCCCCGGCCTGTGCTGCTCAGCTGCGAGAGGCAGGCGCCCTCAGCACTCTCCCACCTCACTGGGTTTTGACAACCTTAAATGACTACATTCCCCATTTTCTCCTGTTTTTCTATTTTCATTAAGTTTTAATTATACAATTCATACTTGAATATGTTCTCCGTGCTTAAAAAAAGTTAACTTTACAGATAAGGCCACATAGACCCCACCCCAATCATGGTTACCCTCAACGTCTCCCAAGAAGTAACTGTTGATAGCATTTTGGAGTGTACGTCTCTTTTCAGCACTCATTTTAAGCTTGACATACCCCGTACATCATTCAGGAGGTGGTCTTGTTTTGCATGTGTACTTATTGATATGTAAATTTTTCAGTTGGGGTGTGACGATTTGCTTTGTTTTTTTGTTTTTCGTGTTTTGCTTTTCTGAATGGCACCGTCTTGAACATATGACTCTACAACTGGTTTCTGTCGTTCAGTGATGTTCCTGGGCACTTGTTTATTTTTTCCTGTACATCTGTGCTGGTATTTCTCTAGGACAAGATTTCTCACTCTTGGCATTGTTGACATTTGGGGCTGGATAATTCTTTGTTGTGGGGGGGCTGTCCTGTGCACTGTAGGATGTTGAGCACAATTCCTGGCCCCTACCTGCTAAACACCAGGAATACCCATACACGCACATCGCAACAATCAAAAATGCCTCCAGACACTGCTAAATTTCCCCTGGGAGGCAAAACCGCCCTGACTGAGAACAGCTGATCTGGGGTAGGAAGCCAGAAGGGGAATTGCTGGGTTATACGGGAGGCTCACTTTTTCTTTGAGTAGACAGTGCTCCAAAATGCCTGCACTAATTTACAATCCCTAATTTTCTAAGAATATTCTTTTGGTAAACACTTTGTCTCTTTGTCCCTATGAATCTGGATCTAGAATTTGGGCTAGAACCCTGAGCATCTATCTCCATTTCCCTACTGCCTCCTGTAGCCTCCAAACCCAGGAATACCATCCTGCTTTGGAATACAATTCTAGAATCTAGAATCTGAACCCTGAGGTCTGGAGTGCCAGAGACTATCAAATAAGGAAAAGGAGGAACTGATTTCTTTCTTTCTTTCCTTCTTTCTTTCTTTTAAAGTTCCTTCCTTCCTTCCTTTCCTTCCTTCTTTCCCTCCTTGGAAATTCTGGCTGAGGGGGAAAGGTGAATACTTCCCTCTTCCTGCCCCCACCTCAAGTTTCCAGAATCTACCCTCAGTTTCTTTGAGGTCACAGTTTATCTGGATCTAGAATTTGGGCTAGAACCCTGAGCATCTATCTCCATTTCCCTACTGCCTCCTATAGCCTCCAAACCCAGGAATACCATCCTGCTTTGGAATACAATTCTAGAATCTAGAATCTGAACCCTGAGGTCTGGAGTACCAGAGACTATCAAATAAGGAAAAGGAGGAACTGATTTCTTTCTTTCTTTCCCTCTTTCTTTCTTTTAAAGTTCCTTCCTTCCTTCCTTTCCTTCCTTCTTTCCCTCCTTTGAAATTCTGGCTGAGGGGGAAAGGTGAATACTTCCCTCTTCCTGCCCCCACCTCAAGTTTCCAGAATCTACCCTCAGTTTCTTTGAGGTCACAGTTCGTGTCCTGGTTTCTCCTGAGTTTTATAGGTAATGAGACTAGTGGACTAGAGGAAGGAAGACAAGGTAAACTGTACTGAGAAACAGAAAGAGGCTTCACGGTGTATGTGTGTGTGTAAACGCATGCACATGTGTGCACGTCTAAAAGAAAATTCAATTTGCAGGCTGAGAAGGAAGAGGAGGGGAGAAGCACCAGAGCCTAGCCAGCCGTGTCTCTTTAAGCAAGATAAGCAGCGAGTCCCATCCATTTCTTCTGACACTATCGCCTCTTGTCTAAAGTACTTACAGTTCCCTCCTGGGAGGAGGAGGCCTGATCTGGGGACACTGGGGGAGGGGAGGAAGTGGGCGTTTAGGACAGGGCACCCTGGCTGGCCCACTTCCCCAAACAGCAGGAACAGCTTGCAGACTGAAGAGGTCACCCTCCCCACCCCACCCCCAATGTGGGCCTGGCCTGTTTTTAGCTCAGCCCTGAGTGCTGGGGAGATGGTCCCAACCTGGCTCCATACCTGGGGCCCCATTCCTAGGGGAACGGATCCACTTGAAACTGCAACTTGTCTTTCTCAAGTGGCTGGGGAGAGTGTGAGATCCAGGAAAGAGAGAGTGAACGAAAGGGAAAGGCTTCCGTAGCTGCTCAGACTGACTGCTTCTTTCCTGCCCTGCAATCCTTGAAAAATTAACTGTGGTTTAGTACGATTATTCTCCCTGTCTCAGAAATAAGGCAACCGAGACTCAGAGAAGTTAAGTAACTTTCATAAGGTCACACAGCTAACCAGAGGTGTCAGCAGAATTAGGACTTGGATGTCTCTGAATTCCAAAGCTGACTTCTAATTTCTTTAACCAGAGTATTTTTTGCAACTCTCCTTTTATGAGAAATGTCAATGAAGGATTGTCTGGTTGATGTTGACAAAGATTCTTTGCTTCTGAAACTTCTCCTGGGCCCATCTGTGCACTTCCTTGTTAACTACAGTTTTAGCAAGAACCCTGCTAAGTCAACTTAGCAACAACCTCCACCCTAGATATCTGATCACCCTCCATATCTGATCAGGTTCCTCATCCTCCACCATCCCCCAGGTGATGTCTGATTCCCCTGGCCTGTCTTCAGCAAGAATCCTGTTAGCTGGGTTTAGCCAAAATTCTCCCAGACCGCTGATATTTCCTTTCAGCAACTTTCCATCAACTAACCCCCATCCAGCTCCTTGGCTGTCAATTCCCACTTGTCCAGTCTCTTTCTCCCATTGCAAAATTCCATTGCAGTGGTCCTGACACTTATCGTGATAGTTCCCCTGCCTTGAATAAAGTCTCCCTTACCATCTTAACCAGTGCCACAAATAATTGTTTCTTTAACAAGAAACTCAGTGAGTATTTCTTGAGCATAGCCTCTGAGCCAGGCTCTCCTCTGGGTACTGGTGATAAAGGCCTGGTCTCAATTGCTTACCAATTTCTGTAAAGTCTCCCTATATTAAAGCCAGACCTGCAGAGACTGTGGTAACCAGACCTTATCATTTTGGCCTCTGCAACACTTTATTTTGTCAAATTGTGACTTGGGGTTTTGTAGTACATCGAGGGAATCCAAAAGAAACAGTCCTATAATATTTGCTGTTAGGTTTACCATGATGGTATCATCAAGAACATCACCCAGAAATCACTAGCACTACATGATCTTTACAAGAACCCAAGGGAGAACCCCCTCCTGGTTTTTAGCAAACATCTCGATGTGTTTGTCTTTTATGAACTTGCGGTCTCTTGTAGCTGACTATAATTCTCTCCTTGTTTTGGCATCTAGGAAGCTCAGAGCCAAATATATTTCTATAAACTACACAGGATGTTCCAGTTCTCAAGACAGAGAAGCAAAATATCCTAAAACTTAGTGGCATAAAACAACCATTTTTATGCTTCTGGATTCTGGTGGTCAGAAATTTGGACAGGGCATAGCAGGGGCAATTTGTCTCTGTTGAGAGCTGGGGGTGTGATGATGTGAAGGCTCTTTACTCACATGGCTGGTGGTGGATGCTGGCTTTAGGCTGGGGGCTTCAGCTCCTTTCCATATAGTCCTCTCCTTGTGGTCTCTCCCTGTGGGCTGCTATGGACTTCCTCATAGCATTGTGGCTGGGTTTCAAGAGTGAGTGCCCCAATGTGCGGGGTAGGGGAGGGCAGAATTCAACAGAAGTTGTACCACCTTTATGGCCAAACCTCAGAAGGTTTGCAGACCAAGGACGTAATTCACTTCCCCCACCTCCCACTCTGCACTTGGCCTGTTTTTAGCTCAGCCCTTAGTGCTGGAGAGTGTTACCCCTCTCACCACATTCTGTCAGAAATAAACCACTCGGTCTAGCCCATAATCAGGGGGAGAATCAGATTCCACCTCTTGATAGAAGCATCAAGGTTCTGGAAGTACACAACAGACACAAATATTGCTGTGGGCCTTTTGGAAAATACAATGGCACACAAATGGAATGCATTGATGTGTACTCATTACTCTTGGCTTTGTTTCAATAGTTGTCATCTTTGTGGATTGCATGCATTTTTGCAAGCAGCTTCATTCTTTATGGGAATGGGCAGGAGGTAGACAACTGTGACCACTGCTGCTTTCTGAGTGTTGCTAATGTCCTTGGAACTGGGCAAATAGTTCCTTCCTGGTGCCTTTACTTATGTAATTCAGAAACAACCTCTTATCCATATTTTACGAGTGATAAAACTGGAGCACAGGAAGTTAAAGAAGTTTACCAGATCTGGCATCACGAGAAGTGGCAGAGGTGGGATTGAATTCCAGGCAGTCTGGTTTTGCTGAGCACAGGTAGGGTCATCTTGTACACCTCCGTTCTTTTCCTTTGAGCCTCACTTCACACCCAGAGCCTGTCTTGATGTTGCAATATGAACTACACAAGACTCAGCCTTCTTTCCCACAAAGTATCTCCCCTGACCTCTGAGTGTTCGTAAATGCAACTTCCCCTGGGAAATAAGAATATTCAGTGACCTCTGCATATGTATCAAGATCAACATTCTCTCCAACTTAAATCAGCCAGCCTGAATGGGAATTGGGCAGAAGGTTTCTGAGCACCCTCTTCCTGCCAGGCACTGAGCTAACTCTCAGGAATCCAAGCTCAAGACTCAATGTCACACTGGACTGAGACCTACTTGAAGGCAGGCACCATATCATTTTGGCTTTGTAGTTCAATGCACCTCAAGTGCCTGGCAACATGAATGAAGAAAGTGAAAGTGTTTGTCTATTCCAGGAATGAAACCTTGGGCAAGTGACAACCCTCCAAACCTCTATCCCCTCACCTATAAAGTGGGGATAAGGATATTTCCTGCACACCTCACCGGTCTATATTGGGTATCTTGTAACGGAGTAGGTCTCCCTTTTTGCTTTGATTTCTAAAAAAGTTCAAAGGCAAGTTTGGGGCCTATGCATGAAAATTGTATAAAATGCTTAGCACATAATCAACCCTCAATAAACAGGGCTTTGGAAACACTTTGTGTCTTGAGCCCCAAACTCAAATGAAGTGGACGGCAAAGGGGAGGAGAAGAGGGAATAAAGTCATTGGTCATCTGCCTTCCCCACCTCTGAAAGTGGCAGCCTCATTGCGATGGGATGGAAGTTGGGGATTTGGTGTTTGGAGGACAAGTGGAAATCTCCTAAAAAACTATTTTTGTAAACCTTTGATCTCCCACGCCAAGGTCTTTTGACCAAATGTCCGAGGTAGTGGATCTAACCAAATGCAGCCAACAACGCTCTGAGGTTGCAGTCTCATTGGTGTGTGCCTAGTTGAGGGGTGGTGGGTGAGCCGGTGGGAAGGGCGGCCTGTTTGAAGAATTCAATAAATTAGCTCAAACAGCTAGGTGTTGCTTTATCTCTCTTGGCTCAATTAGCAGTGACTTCTATTTTTATATTTGATGTAGGATGTGGCTGGTGAGTCAGGAAGAAAAGAGAGCCTCATTATTTTCTCCTTGCTAGCTCTTGGAAATATCAAGACTACTTGGCCTTCAAGACAAACCCCAGCTCTGGGCCTAAAAGCTAAGTCCAGATATGTTATATATTTACTCAAGGCAGCAATTGGCCAGGAAATGACTATAAAACACACATTTTGAATAAAAGAGGGAGATTTATGGAGCATTGGCGAATCTGAGTCATATCTCTCTGCCTCCCCCAGGCCAGGATCCCTTAATCACTAACATACCCCCAGCTTGTATACTCGGTGGGCACAGAATTGCTTCCTTCTGGTCCCGTCCCAGTTAAATATGTGATGGAGATTGTGCTACTTTACCTGACAGTGAGTAAATGAATTGCCAATTCATTCTGAGCTTAGATGGGGGCTGCTTTTTTCCTTGGGAAAAAAAAGTGGGGTCCTTTCATATGTATCTTTGATCAGTCAGGACTTGACAAATTATTTTCCCAGGAATTTCTCTATCCTTAATGCCACAGGGAAAAAATGGATTTACTCTAAAAGAATAGCTTTTATGTTTCAGAAATTAGAGCGATGTAAAAGCTTTCCTTGGGTTTCTATATCTCTCTCCTTCCTTCTTTCCCTTCGGCTGTATTTTTCTCCAGGGAAAGGAGGCAGGTAGCATTGGAAAAGACCACTGGTGATAACTGGGCTTCTGGCTAATTATTCAAAGTGTATAAAAATAACAGAAAAATAAGTCTCAACCCCTATATATAATTGGTGTTGAGAAAGCAAAGTCAAATCTTCTGTCCCATATGTCCCTTGTGATATCTGCTTTTTTCTCCTTCATTTTAGGGGCACATTTAACCTGAAGAACACTTGAATTGTGTTTCAGCAGGATTCAACTACACTGCAAATCTTCTGTCCCATATGTCCCTTGTGATATCTGCTTTTTTCTCCTTCATTTTAGGGGCAAATTTAACCTGAAGAACACTTGAATTGTGTTTCAGCAGGATTCAACTACACTACAATGATCTCATGCCCATGGCTTAGACATTCACTCACCAGAAGGCAGAGAGCTGGGACAGATGATCTCTAAGCTATTTTCATTTCAAAGATTTTATCAGCTATGGTACAACCTGAAAGAAATGTTTTGAAAGTACAATGGCACAGGACTGCCATGAACAGTTGGGTGAGTTGTGCACAGCACAACTCCAAAAGGCACCATTCAGATAGACTATTAATGTGAATGATTTGCCCTTAGGGCTGTGATGTGTGCAACCTATGCAACTGTGGGTGGCAGATTTGAAAGGGAGCTCACAGAGGTGAAGAGGAGATTGGAGAATCATAATTATAATAAAGGAACTATCTTGGGAATCAAGGTGGAAGGAACTTATAAAACAGTTTTGTTAGGGACTAGAGTGAATGAGCACCAGCAGTTTGTCTGTTTATTTCTCCACCCAAGATTCTCTCTGAGAGAGAAAATCAATAAGCCCTTCGTGGGTCAAGTGCTCCCATCTTTTTGTCTAACAGGGAAGAGAGTTCTTTGATTATCAGCCTTACTGTCTTAGTTAGGGTTTTCCTCAGAGAAAACCCTGAGACAAGGATTTGGATGCAGTAGTTTATTTGGGTAAAGGAGTGAGAAATGTGGTGAGGAAGGAAAGGAAACCAATGTGTTAATGTGTTGATATGTTAATGACTGTGTCACCACTGTGGGCAACTGGCGCTCAGTCCTGCTGGGGACCCTCTAGGAGACTGTGTGAAATATGATCAAAATTGCCCCACCAAGGGGACAAGAGGCATCTATATACCAACTCCTGTCCCTCATTGCTTAAGGGACACTCTGGGGTCTTTAATTCCCTGGCACTTGCCACCTGATCAGCACACAGACCAAGCAAACATCTGCAGCCAGAGAAAGACTTCAAGCAGAGAGACACAGATGCTGAAGGTTGGAAGTCATCAGCATATGTGGGGATGATTCCCTGAAGCCACAGGTGACCTGGAGGATGGACTCAGGAGATAGGACTAGGCACAGGCAGCATCTTCTGTACCCTCCAAGATCACACACTATAACAGAGATATGATCCCCTCAAACAACTGAAGTATTATCTCAATAGACATCACACAAGGATTCCAGAATGAATACAATTTTGTCCAGGTTTTTGCCCCATCTCTGCCACTAAATAGCCCTATGTCCTTGAGTGAGTCACTGACTCCACTTTGAGATACTCAGGCCACAGTTTCCCCTTCTCAAAAGTCTGTAGAGTATTAATAACTGACATTTCCAGAAGACTCGGACCTCAGGAATAAAAATGGGGGCCCCTCTCCCAGTGCTTTCAGAGCTATAAAATAAAATAGAAGGCTATGTGAGTTTTTATTCAGCATGATATGTCTGCCGAGTGTCTGATATATTTTATTAGATGGGGGTTCAAAGTCTAGATTACAGGTGAGCTTAGAATTTGCCTATAAAGAGAAAGAGGTGGGATGTGAGAGTTTGTGTGGGGTCAGGAAACACAGGATATGCAAGGAGTTGGTGGCTGGTACCATTAGTGTCTACCCAACAGGAATTGCCCTCCCTTTCCCCTCCTCTCCTCTGCAGACAGAACCTGGACTACATTTAGGGATCAGACACAGACTTCATGCTAGGGATGGTATCCCCACCCCAACCCTCCAGATGACTCTTGGCTAGTCTAAGCCAGTCAAAATCATCCAGATGACCTTTGTCAGGGCCCTCACTTTTCCCAGCCTTCCTTGCAGCTAGGACAGCCTTGTGATGCCATTTTGAACAGTGAGATGTGTTGTCAAGGGTAACTCAGCTGGCTGGTTTCTCATGAAAGGAGGAAGCTACGTGATCATCCTTCTGCTCTGTCATCTTGGTGAGGCTTCAAGTTATTCAAACACTAATCTAGGTGCTGCTGTGAAGGCATTTTGTAAATGTAAGTAAAGTCCATAATCAGTTGACTTTAAGTAAGTGGCATTCTCCTAAAAAATCTGGTGGGCCTAATTCAATCAGTTTTAGAGAGCTAAGCCTTCTCTAAAAAGATAGAAGACATTCTCCCTGTGGAAAACTGTTTCAGCCATGCCTCAGAGTTCCAGCCTGTCAGATATCAACCAAATTATGTCCCTCCCCCACCCCCACTATTGTCCCCAAAATTTATATGTTGAAGTCCTAACCCTCATATGACTGTACTACAAGATGGGGACTTTAAAGAGGTAATTACGTTTAAATGAATTCGTAAGGGTAGGTCTCTCATCCTGTAGGACTTGTGTCCTTAAAACAGAATATCAACCAAATTATGTCCCTCCCCCACCCCCACTATTGTCCCCAAAATTTATATGTTGAAGCCCTAACCCTCATATGACTGTACTACAAGATGGGGACTTTAAAGAGGTAATTACGTTTAAATGAATTCATAAGGGTAGGTCTCTCATCCTGTAGGACTTGTGTCCTTAAAACAGAGACACCAGATCGGTCTCCCTCTCTCTCTCTTTCTCTCCATGTACACCCAGAGAAGAGGCCATGTGAGGACACAGCAAGAAGGTGGCCATCTAAAAGCTGGGAGGAGAGCTCTCACCAGAAACCAACCATGAGAGCACCTTGATCTTGAACTTCCAGTCTCCAGAAAGGTAAGAAATTAAGTTCTGTGGTTTAGCTACTCAACCTGTGGTATTTTGTTATGGCGGCCTGAGCTGACTAATACACTGCCCTTTCTGATGGCCCAACCTATGGATTTAGACTTACCTACCAGCCCCCACAATTGCATAAATCTCTTAATATCTATCTGTCCATCTCTTAATGGTTCTGCTTCTCTGGTGGAACTTTAGAGCTACTTAAGGAAAAGGCCTATATATGACATATATTTACCACACACATCCTGTCTTTGAATGTGGATCATGGGCCTATGAAGGATAAGAAGTTGTGTGGAGCAGAACCAAGTTGTCCCACCCCAGAATATCCTGAACCAACCATTCCCCAGCTGACCCATTAGCTGATCATGGACACTTGAGCCCAGTCAAGACCAGCTGAACTGAGTCCAGATCAACAGAACTGCTCAGTTGACTCAAAGGTACACAGGCCTTGTTGGCATATGACACTCAGGTTTTGTGGTTTGTTGTTATGGAACCCTTATTGTGGCTACAGATCATGGTTCTGTCTTCACTGGCCTGCTCCTAAGAAGCATTTCCTTCTGCAAAAGAGAACACTACATTATGTACTTATCACAGTGGCTGAAATTTTTTTTAAAAGTAGTGACAACAACAAATGCTGGTGAGAATGAGGAGAAACTGGATCTCTCCTACGTTCCTGTTAAAAATATAAAATGGTACAGCTGCTCCAGAAAATAGTTTGGCAATTTCCTAAAAACTAAACATGGAATTACCATACAACCCAGCAATGGCAGTTTTGGGCACCTATCCCAGAGAAATAAAACTTATGCTCACCCAAAAACCTATACACAAATGTTCATAGCCAAAACTACAAACAACCCAGGTATCCTTCTTTGAGTGAATGGTTGAACAAATGGTTACACATTTCTACCATGGAATATCACTCAGCAATTAAAAACAAGAATGAACTAATGATATACCCAACAACTTGGATGAATCCTAAGGGAATTATACTAAATAAAAAAGCCAGTCCCCCAAAGGTTATATACTATATGATTCTATTTATTCAACATTCTTGAGAGAATAAAATTATAAAGTTGAAGAACAAATTAGTGGTTGTCTGGGATTAGGGACAGGGTTGGGAGGATGGATGTGGTTTTAAAAGAGCAACATGAGGGATCCTTGTGGTGATGGATATGTTCTGTATTTTGACTGTGGTAGTAGATACACAACCTACGTGTGTGATAAAATTGCATGGAACTAAATATACACACACAAATGAGTACAAATAAACTGGAGAAATGTGAATAACATTGGCAGGTGGTATTAATGTCAATGTCCGAGTTGTGATATTGTACTCAAGTTTTGCCAAGATGTTAGGATATATGGGTAAAGGGTATACAGGATTTCTCTGTGTTACTTTTTACAACTGCATGTGTCTCTACACTTATCTAAAAATAGTTAGAGAGAGAGAATATTGTGAAGCTGGAGAGTGAAGTTCTGTTTAGAGGTGGTAAGACTGTGATTTAGTTTGGGATCACCTTGAGTTCAGGATTTGGGAAGACTTGGAAGGTGATCCCAGGGAGTAAGAGGTATGAAAGGGTGAAAGGCCAAGTTATTGAGTTGTTGAGTTAATTACCACAGTAAGCAAGCAGAGCACAAGCCCTCTGAGGACCCTCTGGTGAATCGTGTAGAATGCACCCCCAAACTGCTCCTCCAGAGACAGGAGCTGGGGCCTTGTCCACCAACTCCCAACCCTCACGACTGAGGGTGTCCCCAGAGTCATTACTTCTGGGCTGTGCCTGCATTCAGGTTGAGGGAGGCTCCTAGCTTCAGTGATCCTGCTGTAGAAAAACGGAGGTACATGGAGGATGCCTGAGGTGGGATGCTGTTAGCGTTCATGGAACTGTCCGCCCTACCCACATCTGGATGCAGAGGTGGGCAGTGGGGATGAAAGGCACTGCGGAATCCCTGACTTGCTGGTGGAACCCTATCCTCCAATGAGCACATGTGTCGAGTCATTTATTAATCCATTCGTTCAGGTCATAGTTAGTGAACATTGTCTGGGGTAAAAATATAAGCAAACAAGACTAGAATGTACCCGCCCTCATGAAGCTCTCCTGGTCCCAGAGAAGACCTGAGAGGTTCAAGAAATGAGGAAGGTCAACTGTGATGAATATTAAGGAAAAAAGAAGATTCTGCTAACTCTGACTTGGGGACAGCAAAGCCCTCCTGAAGGAGGTTGTGGTATTTAAGCCTCAGTTTATTAAATGTGCAGAGAGGTCCAGGTGCCCTGCTGAGCACATTACATAAACTCTCTCCTTTAATAACTACATCAGGCCTGCAAGGTAGATCTTATCACTCCCATTTTACAGAGGTAGAAACTGAGGCTTGGGGAAGTGAATAACTTGTTCATACACTATAGGGCTATCTGGGCTTCTAAGACCAGGAAGCCAAAAGGTCTTGCCCTTTGGGGGCAGCTGGTCCTCAGCCACAAAATCACAAAGCTTCCTTTAATTTTCCTGAGGTTGAAGACTTCAGGGGCAGGCCACCCCAAAGCACAGAACAGTGTTCTTGTGTGCCAGCCACCATCTTCCCCTGTTCCTCCCTCTCTTCTCCTGGGCCCATGGGAAAGGACAGAGATGGCATGAATCAGTCCATCACCTAAGGAAGACTGGGCAGTGTAGAGTGGCAAATAAGCCACTCATAAGCTGGGTGACCTTGGACATGTCACCTAAGCTCTCTGATTAGGTACTTTCTTATCTGTAAAATGGGCATCAGATTGGTTCCTCTCTCCCAGTAATGGGACCATATGAGTATGCTGCTTGGTATAGGGACTGGCACATAATACATGGTCAATAAATGAAAACTATTATTACTATTGCCCCTACTAATGTCAACAGAGGGGGGTGGGCATTAGTCAAATATTAAAACTCTACCAGGGATAACCTAGGACCGCACACCAGGCTGTCCCCCACCTCACCCCAACACTCACAGTTTTAAGAACAGGGACCAAGTATGTTTAAATTAAGCAACTCAGTAGGATTAACATGCATGGCTCCTTTTTAAAAGTGGAATAAAAATGTATTCTGAGGTCAGAAAAGGTGGTGGGTGATCAGCCTTTGGGGATGTAGAAATTAGTGTTCCTTCTTTGTTGACATGGAGCATCCAGGGTTGATAATTTCTTAGAAACACAGCTATTCAAATCATGTTTGAGATGATGCCTGTGTGAGAAAGCTGTTTTAATCTCTGCTGAAGGTGATGATGATAGTGATGATGGTGATGTTTTCCTGGTCCCTACTGAGCTTAAGTCTATTATAAAAATAATAGATCATAGAGGTGAATTTCACAACAAGAAAAGGAGGAGAAAAAATAATTAATAATAATACATACTTATTCATCCTTTTTATTAGTCAACAGTTATTGAGCATATTTTTCTATACATACATCATCTTGTTGGGTCCTCACAGAGCCAGAACTCTCTGGGGTAGGTATTCCTATGGTCTGCATTTCACAGATGACTACATGAAAGGTCAAAGGGGTCAAGTGACTTGCCCAGTGTAACAGAAGCAGTAAGTGGCAGAGTGAATTTTAAAACCCAGGTCAGTTAAAGAACAAAGAGGAGATAAGTAAGTGCCTGATTCAACGTGTGTGTGTGCGCATGTGTGTGTGCGTATGTGTGTGTGTGCGCGCACGTGTGTGTACATGTTTTATTTATTAACAAGACCCAGGTCAGTTAAAGAACAAAGAGGAGATAAGTAAGTGCCTGATTCAACGTGTGTGTGTGTGCATGTGTGTGTGCGTGTGTGTGTGTGTGCGCACACGTGTGTGTACATGTTTTATTTATTAACAAAGAAATAATAGCTCACCCCAGGTCAATAGCCTTACCCAACAAGAAGACCAAGAAAGCAAACAAGCCACAATTCCAGAAAGGAAAGATATAAAGAAACATGGTGTTTCCTCGTTTCTAAGGTAGAGCATTCTGTGGTCAGCAGTCAGCTGACTGGTGCTGGTGCCCAACTCTGTCACTGAACGGCCAATGTAACCCTCATGGAGCCTACATCGTCTCATCCTCAAAGGAGTCAGAATTGTCCCACCTTCCTCACAAATTCATTTAAAAAAAATTTTTTTTTTTTTTGCTTTTTTGTGACCAGTAAGGGGATCGCAACCCTTGGCTTGGTGTCACCTGCACCACGCTCAGCCAGTGAGCGCACCAGCCATCCCTATATAGGATCCGAATACGCGGCGGGAGTGCCACTGCGCTCCCAGTGCCGCACTCTCCTAAGTAAGCCATGGGGTCAGCCCACAAATTCATTTTGATCAATAACCAAAACACAAACTAGATTTTATTTTACTAATTCTATTTCTAATTACAAAGATAATTCATCTTAATCAACAAAAAAATTAGAAATAATGGAAAACACAAAGAAAATTTAAACACATGCCCCTCAAAAAAAGAAAATTTAAACACCTACAATCCCATCACTGTTGTTGTTGTGTTATATATTCTAACAGTGTTTTTTCCTCTAAGCATGAATGAATGTTAGACTATTTGATAAAATTGAGAAGCTGTTATACAAACTACTTGTAGCTTGCTTCTTTTACTTGCAATGTATCTTAAATATCTCCTTTAAATCTTCACAAGTGTGTTTTTTAATGATCATGTGGTATTTCATTGTATGGGCATACCATACAATGGAATATAATTTAAATAATTTATTTAACCAACCCCATATTATTAGATATTAAGGCTGTCTCCAATTTTGCATGATTGAAAAAAAATCACGATGAACTTCCCAGAAAATAAATATTTATGTACATTTTTGGTTATTTCCTTAGGAACAATTCCTCAAAGCAGAATTACCAGATTAAATGTTACACTTTAAGACTGTGATATATTTTGCCAAACACTCCTCCTAAAAGGTTTATCTAATTTTCATTCCAACCATCAGTTTATGAGGTTTCTTATTCTGTCATTAGCAATAGGCATCATTATTTTTAAAATGTACATTTGCTAAGTCAGCGAATAAAAAATTATATTTAACTTTCATTTCATCTATTAAACTATTCCTTTTCAAGTATTTTTTAAGTGTCATCTATATTAAGTACTGTACTGAACATTTTCATAGATATTATCTCACTTAAACCCACAACAGTCATTTGAAGCAGGTAGAATATCTCCTTTTAATAGAGGAGGAAGCTATCCTTAGGAACAATTCCTCAAAGCAGAATTACCAGATTAAATGTTACACTTTAAGACTGTGATATATTTTGCCAAACACTCCTCCTAAAAGGTTTATCTAATTTTCATTCCAACCATCAGTTTATGAGGTTTCTTATTCTGTCATTAGCAATAGGTATCATTATTTTTAAAATGTACATTTGCTAAGTCAGCGAATAAAAAATTATATTTAACTTTCATTTCATCTATTAAACTATTCCTTTTCAAGTATTTATTAAGTGTCATCTATATTAAGTACTGTACTGGACATTTTCATAGATATTATCTCACTTAAACCCACAACAGTCATTTGAAGCAGGTAGAATATCTCCTTTTAATAGAGGAGGANACATTTTCATAGATATTATCTCACTTAAACCCACAACAGTCATTTGAAGCAGGTAGAATATCTCCTTTTAATAGAGGAGGAAGCTAAGGCTTGGACAAACTTAGTTTCATCTCTGGCACACACCAGCTCTGTGTATTCCTTCTGCCCCACATTTAGCTGGACCAAGAAACCAGGAGGATGCTGTAATACTCCTCTCCCAAATACAAAGAAGCCTACCAGCTCACACATATGGAGTCTGTTCTCTTCAGCTGTGGGAACTAACTGGAAAAGATTCTCACACAATTAGTAGGTCCTCAATCAGTAAGGGTATCTACCACACATGGTAGGACCTTAAAACATGTTTGTTGAATAAATGACTAAATATGGACTAGGTGATTAGTACCCATTTATGAACCTACATTCCTCCATCATAATTTCTGCCTCAGGGCCTTTGCACAAGATGTTCCCTCTGACTGAAATGCTTTTCCTCCCCACTTTTAA